>NC_092735.1:29234808-29420723 GCF_047496885.1 Scyliorhinus torazame
CGTAAGAGAGAGAGAGAGGGTGGGCGTTATGATGAACTTGCAAGAGCGCGGATTCGGGGTGGCAGCGGTGGTGAACCTATGGGAGTGGGAGGGAACCAGCCCGTCAACCGGGATCAGACAGAATGCACGGAAGCGTGAATTTGGAGAGGTCAGAAATAGGGGATAAGCAGCATCTTGGCAACATGCGGCAGAAATGGCACAATTTAAAATGCAGCAATCAGCTCCTTCTACCTCTCGCCTGCAGTTGGTGGGGGGGGGGTGTGGGGGCGGCAAGATAAGACAAGAGGAAATGAAGACCACATCTCAAGTGCTAATCAGAGATAAATCCTTGCAGTGTCAAAAACAAAACACCCAATGCTGCACTCTCTCCCACCCATAAAACTTAAAACAGCTCAAACTGGTAATCTGGCACAAGAAATGCAACGAAATTAAAAAGAAATCCTGGTTTGCAAAGTTACATGAAAGACCCCATGTGACAATCGAGCCCGTGATGTGCACCGCATGCTGTGCCTCTGTTGAACAGACAGTTTTCATCCCAACCAAACAACTTTTTTCTTTTTTTAAAAAAGAAGGCCGTAGACGGAGTGTTACCCAGCATTCTTTGCCGTGCTGAGTTGCAGGCTGTTTCTCAGCAAAAAAAAGATGGCAAAAGATTGAAGATGCGGGGCAAAAGGTGTCGGGGTGTGACTGGATGCTGTTGATGTGGTTTTCAACAGCTCGTGTAGGTTGGAGGAAGGAAGGAACTACTGAGGAGACCGGGGTAGCGAGAGAAAGAGAGGATGAATTTCAGGAGGGTGCGGTGGGCCGAAACGTTAACCTGGTTCCTCTCTCTATATACGCCGCCAGACCCACCAAACGTTTTGGTGTCTGGTCAGGGCATTTGACAAAAAATTTTTTAAATGGCTTTCCCAAGGAGTCATATTTGACTCGCAACATTGGGCGAGGGTTTCCAGGGCCGCCCGCCCGGGAACTGAAATTCCCGGCCAAGGTCAACGGATCTTTCGTTTGTTCCGTCGAATTCTCCGTTCCCCCTGTTCTTGTGACGATTCCCGCGGTGGGCGGGACCCGATGATGTCGGCCATTAACTCTCGTCTCTCACTCCGCAGCTGCGCTGAGCCTTCCCGGCACTCTCCGTTTTAATATTGTTTTGAATTTAAACGCAGACGGTTTCCGTTTCAAACGCGGACAGAAAACGTAAGAGGACGCAACTGCTCCTGCCCAGAGTTACCACCAACATAGGGCGAGGGCGCTGGTGTGTTAAACAGTAAAATAAAAAGAGACTTGTATTTTACATAAATCTAATTCGTGCCGCTAAAGCACTTTGGAGACAATGACCTACCTTTTGAAGAGCCGCTCCCACGTAGGAAAGGTGGCAGGAAATTCATGCACAGTAAGCTCCCTCAAACAGCAGTGTGATAACGAGGGGGGGAGGGACTGGAATGGGGGGAGGTCAGCTTGTGTGGGGAACGTTCCCCTAAGACAGCGACGCTCATCACTGCACTGAATGTCCCTTTTACCACTTGTGACAAGTGGGCTTCACCACCCCACAACCCCACCCCCACCCAATTTATTTAATCGTCCTTTAAACAGAAAAGGATTGACGCAAAACTTACCAGACTGGCAGAGTCCTGCAAGAAGACGGTGATGTTGTAGTCTGTAGGAAGATGGGTTATCTGTCAATAAAAGTTTTTAGAAAGAGAGATTTAAGGAACGTTTCTCTTTGCAGGATTGTTTCCGAAGTTAAAAGTCAGGAGCTCGAATTGAAAAATAAAAGAATGGGTGCGATGCAGCGACCAGGTTGTGCCCGGAGCGGAGCTGGGCGCAACAGGCGAATCGTGTGACAGCCCCAAATCGGACTTCACCAGTGACCCGACTCGGTTCGCCCGGGGCGATCTGCATCCCACCCTCAATGGACGAGATCTGGATCCGAATATTTAAATAAGCCCAATGAAGATGCATTTTGGAAGGTCTAATGCAGGTAGGGAATATACAGTGAATGGTAGAACCCTCAAGAGGGCCTGGAACCCGCTACCGGAGGAGGTAGTGGAAGCAGGGACGATAGGGACATTTAAGGGGCATCTTGACAAATATATGAATAGGATGGGAATAGAAGGATACGGACCCAGGAAGTGTAGAAGATTGTAGTTTAGTCGGGCAGCATGGTCGGCACGGGCTTGGAGGGCCGAAGGGCCTGTTCCTGTGCTGTACATTTCTTTGTTCTTTGTTCTTTGTACGCAAAGGTGGGCCAGGCATAACCGCACCTGGGGGGGGGGTCCTCTCAGGCCATTGGAGACCCTTGGGTGGTCAGAGACAGGGCAAGGTGGCACCCTGGCACCGTCATCTGGGCCCTGCGAGGGCACCAGGTTGGCACTGCCAAGGGGTAGGGCTGGGAGGGCCTTGCCACTTGGAGAGGGAAGAGAGTGAGGGAGGGTTGCCAGGGGCCAGGGAGGGTTGCCAGGGGCCACCCCAAGGTTTGGGAGTGAGGTTTACCGCCTCGCTCTACTATGCAAGATTTGCCAAAAGGTTATCCCGCCGTTTACATCGCAACGTCTAGCGAGATCACGTTGAATCTCACGAGGCGCGGCGGGTCAGGGAAATCCCAGGAGCGGGGTCTCCTGGCTTTCACCGGCCACACTGCGCCACGGCGAGCTGCTTTTCCGGCGGAAGGTGGCCATTGGATCGCGCCCATTGTCTAAGTATGGCCGACGCCCTTGTTCCGAGACTGTGACCTTGCTCAATTCCCCGGCTGGAGAAAAACATTTTCTCAGCACCCATTCCTGTGAAGGCCCTCACCCCGATGATGCCAATGACTTTGTGCCAACTCTGCTCGTGAACCCACCATTAGAACAGTAAGATGTCTAACCTCACCTGAGGAAGGAGCAGCGCTCCGAAAGCTAGTGATTCAAAACAAACCTGTTGGACTTTAACCTGGTGTTGGAAGACTTCTGACTGTGCTCACCCCAGTCCAACGCCGGCATCTTGGGGCTGGTCCAGCACAGTGGGCTAAACAGCTGGCTTGTCACGCAGAACAATGCCAGCAACGCGGGTTCAATTCCCGTACCGGCCTCCCCGAACAGGCGCCGGAATGTAGCGACTGGGGGCTTTTCACAGTAACTTCATTGAAGCCTACCTGTGACAATAAGCGATTATTATTATTATCATGGCCACCATTAGAAGGCAGCAGGATGGGCTGGAGATTTTCACCGTGCCCCTCGAACCTGGATTCGATGCCAGGCCCCTTGAGGCCAAAGTAGGAAATAGTTTAGCTACGGTTCCAAAGCTGCCCTATCTCCTCCCGAGCTGCCAGTCACCTTATCAATTACAAGAGGCATCAACTTCAGGGAAAAATTGAAACATGGGCCGGAGGCCTCTGTCGGAGCACCTCAAGGCTACTTAATCAATTGCAGAGAATGGTTGAGAGACCGTGTCTGATTGACTCTGAGCCGCACACTTTGCAAACGATGTCTGGGCCTTGGGGAGGGGGGGATATTACCAAAATGGAACAGCTTTCCTTAAAAGAGCTAAGGAGGTTCAGGGCAGGATTCAATAGGGGTGTTCAAAACCAAGAAAGGGTTTTGATTGCAGTGAATGAGAGGAACCAGTTCCCCCAGGCAGGAGGTTCGATAACCACGGTGTTGTCAAACCGGGGAATTGGATCAATATCGGAAGAGTAAGATGAAATGAAAATGAAAATCGCTTATTGCCACAAGTAGGCTTCAAATGAAGTTACTGTGAAAAGCCCCTAGTCGCCACATTCCGGCGCCTGTTCGGGGAGGCTGTTACACGAATTGAACTGTGCTGCTGGCCTGCCTTGGTCTGCTTTCAAAGCCAGCAATTTAGCCCTGTGCTAAACAGCCCCTGCCCATTCCCTTTCTCCCTCAGCAATTCTAATCTGTGGTGTGACCGCGGGACTGGAGTGCAATGGGAAGAGAAGACGGTCTAAATTGGACAGCAAAGTGTTGCCACGGGCAAAATAAGCCAAATGACCTCCTCGGCGTTGGATGACTCTTAGGGCAAGTAACCCTTACTCCCAGGCCCGCACCCCTCAATACTCACCAGCTTCTCAATTTTCCAATCATAGGATGAGGAGTATGGTGTAAAACCACCAAAGTTGCAGGCCCGGCAGCTTCCTGCTAAAAATATAACGGAGAAGAAAGCCACCTGAGGGAGAAAGAGGAAATAAAAAGTTACTTTACAACAAATTAATCTTTTTTTTAAAGGAAATATTCCACAGGATATTCTCCAACCTTCTTGCCCTCTTATGCCTGTTACTCCAAGGCCTCCTGCAGAGTGTGGTGAACTCAGCCCAATGTATCACACAAGCTTGCCACCTGCACATTGATTCTGTCTACACCTCCCGCTGCCTCATGTGGCGACTAGGGGCTTTTCACAGTAACTTCATTGAAGCCTACCTGTGACAATAAGCAATTTTTATCATATTCGCAGCAAAGCATTTCCAGCATTGATATTCTCCCCCTTTCAGGGATTTTTTAAACCAAAATTGTGAATGAGCAAAACTGCCTGAGGGAAGGGAAGAGAATGTTGTGTTGTCCTTCCCCCAAAATGAGTAATGACAGGCAAGGCACTAACTGAAAGAGCTGTCGAAGCAAATCCTGGAGGAACCTCAGAAAAAGGGAGTTCGACGCATGCTCAAAGCTAAAAGGAAGATTTGCGGGGCCGTGGGGAGTCAAACTTTCCAGAGGGCTGGAGAAGTTCTCCTCTTGTGCTTCAACCAAATTCAGCAAACAAAAAACTGAAACATTCGCTGTTGAGGAGCCTTCCCCGCTTTCTCTCTCTCGTTCTCTGGGAAGAGGGGAGGGGTTCGTTACTCCTCTGGAAAACTGGGATGGGAAGTAAAAGAAATATACATATATAAATAGAACAGGTACTCACAATCAGATTCTTCACAGCCCCTCGTTCCTTTAATGAGTCCTGATGTACATGACGAAATTTCATCTCAACATCGCCACGCTTTACATTCCACTCTCAAAGACCTTTCATTTCCTTAAAATGCAAGAGAATACTCGGTTACCCATTTAGCATGGTCAACAGACCAAATCTGTTAGCCTCCTCCGTGGGCTTGCAGAGGTTACCAGGTGGCAGGGGTCGGCAGCAATGCCAAGGTCGAGTTTACAATCAGATTATTTTATTTTTAATAATAATCTTTATTATTGTCACAAGTAGGCTTACATTAACACTGCAATGAAGTTACTGTGAAAAGCCCCTAGTCGCCACATTCCGGCGCCTGTTCGGGGACACGGAGGGAGGATTCAGAATGTCCGATTCACCTAACAAGCACATCTTTGGGACTGTGGGAGGAAACCAGAGCACCCGGAGGAAACCCACGCAGACACGGGGGGGGGGGAACGTGCAGACTCCGCACAGACAGTGCTCCAGCGGGGAATCGCACCCGGGACCCTGGTGCTGTGAAGCAACAGTGCTAGCCACTGTGCTACCATGCCTCCCTATTGAATGGCGGAGCAGGCTCGTCCTGCTACCTACGTCCATTCAATTGGCTCGAGTGCCACATACTTAATGGGCAATTCTCTTTTCGTGACCCGGCACTGTTGTGGGGGGCCGGGGGGGGGGGGGGGCGGGGCGGGGGGGGGGGAGCTGTTATTACAAATTCAGATCAGTTCTTTTGAGAGAGACACACACACATGCAGACTGAGGGGAAAATCGAAGAACATTTTACCCGGACCCCACCTTTTTAAAAATGAAACACTTCCTTAGGGATAAAACGGAAAGATACGCATAGGAGTAAAAGAAAAAAGAGAGAGCGATCTTTTGTATTTATTTAAGGGCGACCGGGTCTGCTCTTTCATTCTTCCTCCTTGTACAGCGGGGAATGAAAGGGTATACAATTTAAATTAATTAAAAACAGATTTGAATAAAAAGAACAATTGGGACTAAGCTTTGGAATAATCCATCAGTGGAGTGGAGCCCAGATTTAAAACTCGAGGTTACCAGTGCTGAGCAAGGGCTAATATGAACGCCTTAAATGTTTTTTAAATTTGAATTAGATGTTTGCATTTTTATTGGACGCATGCTAAAATGGCATTGACAGAAGGAACGGGGATGGGGCGGGGGGGGGGGGGGGGGGGGGGGGAAGAGTTATTGGGGTGGTGGTGGTGGACTCACCAACCCAAACCCATTTTGGAGGCTAGATCATGGCAGCCTCCGTGGCTTTTGGGAAGAATTGCTCTTCGCAGGCTGCGCCACGTAGAGTTTATATCGGAGCATCGGGCCACGGGTTCCGCTTCCCACACCACCCAACAAGCCTTCACTTTATTTCCTTCCCCAACACCCTGGAAATGGGTTTGTGACGCACAACCCTCCAATCCCCGACGTAATCGCTTGACTAAAAAAGAAAACGATAATACAGTGAATGGTCCCTTCCAAAGGGGCTTTGAACGACAATGCTGTGTTGCAGAATTTGTACCTCGACCCCAAACCCCAGGGGCCAGTTACTCCGATTCCGAGGCTAAGTGTGGAAGGTCTGTGGCATTTTACATTGAAAAAAATCAGCGGTGCCCCCTCACCAATGCTGCGACCGGTTGCGGGTCGAGCAGCCGCGCCACGTAAAACTCCCGGCCTCCACGAAATAAACGGCCGGAGAATGGCCGGGTCCGCGGCCGCGCACGGCGACGACCTGCAGCGGTCGTGCCGTAAAACATGGCGTCGGCCGTGTGCAAATCCGACCTGCCAGATAGTGCCCCCCTGGCCACCCACCACCAGTCCCCCCAGCCCTCGTGGAAGCACCCCCCCCCCCCCCCCCCCGGCCAGCGGCACGGCTCCCGCCCGACTGTGGCGCCGCTGGACACAGTCCGCAGCCGCCACGCCGGGTTCCCGCACGGCTGTGACCAGAAGTGAACCGCGCAGTCGGGAACTCGGCCCATCGGGGGCGGAGCATACGATACGTGCGTCAAACAGGCGGTGCCCCCCATTTCGGCGCCAAAAGGGATTCCCCGCTAAATCGCCAATTACAAAATCGGCGTCGGGTGACGGAGAAACACGCCCCACACCTTTTCCTTGCAAACAATATTGGAGGGAGTCCCTTTAAGTATTCAGGACAGGTCAGGGCAAGGTTTAACTTTTCCTGGTGATTTCCATCCAGATGTGGAAGGAAGCACATTGCGCAAGTCGATCTCCCTGCTGCCGCCGAAATGATGGTTTAGTCAAATCACATGTTTTCAACTAAAACTGACAGGCGATTAGCAACATCACTCCCTCTGTGTTATAACCCGACAGGAGGCCAGGCATCTGCAACCTCAGAGTGCCTGGGGCCTCACCCGAGTACAATGTAACTCGATGGAAGGGGGCAGAGCTACCCCGTTAATCCAGGGGCGTCTGGGACATAAATACTCCGGTCCCAGCGTGGGCCTGGCGCTGGAGACCTTTCGGGGAATAGGAGGTGAAATATAATAAATAAATATTTGGGTTTCTTACACTCATCTCTTGCCTGGGACTTTACACTCTCTCTCTCTCAATGGAATGCAAATGCTCGCCAACTGAAAACAAAAATTCATGCTTCTTTGCTCAGGTGGGAGCAAATAAAATGAGCGGGATCCTCCCATTCCGCGGCAGAGTGCCCACGCCGTCGGAAACGCCGTTGCGTTTCACCACGGCATGAATAGGCCGCTGGGAGTACCGATTCTGGCCCCTACAGGGGGCCAGCACGGCGCTGGAGCGGTTCGCACAGGTGTGGACGTCGCCGGCGGGACTCTGCCTTTTTAGAGCAGCCGCTCGGCCCATCCGGGCCGGAGAATCGGAGGACCGGCCGCGTATAGCGGCCCGCGACCGGCGCCGCGCGGAGCCGGCATCGGGGCGGCGTGGCCTGGTTGCGTGGATTCTCCAGCCCGGCGCCGAGCTAGGAGAATCCGGCCCAGTACCTTTGCAATAATCCAGAGGGGAATTAAATGAGAGATTTTATCACCGCTGTGACTAGTACTCCATAGTATTTCAACAGCTACAAAGCACTAGAATATTCTGAACTCCGTGTGATCATGGGAGTTCCTTGTCTGCTCACAAGGACCACTTTTCAATTGTGGACCCTACGATGCTCATGGTGGCCTTCATCAGCGCCTGGTGGCACTTATTTAGGGGATAATGTTTTGTAACTCCACTGGCTGAAGAAACAGATAGGTAAATCAGATACTGCTAAATTCAATGGTCAGTTCACCTGTTTCCATGATGTCGGTCGAGGGGAAATATTGGCCTTGACAGCGGGGAGAAATCTTCAGAATGTTTTTTTTCTGGCATTTACCCTAGAGGAAAATGAGGCCTCAATTTGGAGGCTCTCCGAAAAGTCTGCGCCTCTGACAGTGCAGCCCCTCTTATTCCGCCTCGACTGTGTCCTCAAGTCTCTGAACTTACTGACTCAAGAGTGTTACTCACCGTCATTGGGCTGTCACCGTACAAAATATAAATAGACTTTTCACACTCCTTCCCAACAATCTCACACATTTGGCACCAAATGACATGTGCACACTGCTGCGTATTTCAAATCTTTACATCCGCACAGTTTCTGTGTCACTGACCGCAAAGGGGAATCTCGGCAAACACCATGATTAGAGCTCACCTCTTGATGAGAAGCTCCACTATTTGAAATTCACCAGCTCCCAGCGATCACATTCTTTTTTTTAAATGAATGAATTATTTTTTTTAATTTTTCCAATTAAGGGGCAATTTTAGCGTCGCCAACCCACCTACCCCGCACATCTCTTGGGTTGTAGGGGTGAGACCCACGCAGACACAGGGAGAATGTGAAAATTCCACACGGACGGTGACCCGGGGCCGGGTCCTTGGCGCCGTGAGGCAGCAGTGCTAATCACTGTGCCACCATGCCCCCCCCCCCCCCCCCCCTCTATCGATTACATTCTTAACCTATCCAAAGACTGCAGACAATTTGCACACATCAACTATAATGTTTCGTAGAATCCCTAACTGCTAGGTCTGCACCGGCCCTCTGAAAGTGCACCCTTCCTCAGCCCACTCTCCCGCCCTGTCCCCATAACTCCACCTGATCTGCACATCTTTAGACACCAAGGAACAATTTAGCACGGACAATCCACCTAACCTATGTAAATTTGATGATTCTATGAACCTGCAGGTCTTTGGACTGTGGGAGGAAACCGGAGCACCTGGAGGAAATCCACGCAGACACGGGGAGAATGTGCAAGCTCCACACAGTCACCCGAGGCCAGAATCGAACCCGGGTCCCTGGCGCTGTGAGGCAGTGGCGCTGACCATTCTGCCATTGGCGGATGGCAGGTGGATGGATAGACACCTGGGTGAACACAAAACCAATTCCTGCCCCCCCCCCCCCCCCCACACCCCCACCCTACCCCCCAAAATAGTTTCATGGGATTATATTTATATTCACTCAAGTCACCAGTAGGGTCCTGGGTTTATGGTTTCACCTGAAAATAGACGACAGCTCGACCAGAAACGCCAGCCTAGTTTCTCTGTTCAAATCTCGGGGGAGCGAGACTGGCACCTGCAACTTTCTGATTCTAGAGATAGCAGTGCTACCCAGTGAGTCAGTTGTTCAGGACACTTGATACCTTCTGTTTTAACGAGAGGAAAGTTGGCAGTGTCAAACCAGCCGGTGTTTTAGAAATAAGTCAATCACCGCCACACCCGTCTGTACTTGTTCCGATGCTATACTCCTAATAGATGTACATGTGCGGTTTTGTTTTGCCTGCTTCAGATTTCTTGCCAGTTCTTGCTGTGATTCAGCGCTATGAGCACAGGAAGCAAAATCCCCAAAGCCTCGCACTACTGGCCAACGTCGAACCTTTAAAATTAATTTATGGTCTGTGGTACGTCATGGGCAAGGTCAGCACTAATTGCCCACCATAACTGTCCCCAGGAACGTGGTGGTGAGCCAACTTATTGAATACAATGGAATAGGCTATTTAATAATAACAATCTTAATTGTCACAAGTAGGCTTACATTAACACTGCAATGAAGTTACTGTGAAAAGCCCCTAGTCGCCACACTCCGGCGCCTGTTCGGGTACACAGAGGGAGAATTCAGAATGTCCAAATTACCTAACAGCACGTCTTTCGGGACTTGTGGGAGTAAATCGGAGCACCCGGAGGAAACCCACGCAGATACGGGGAGAACGTGCAGACTCCGCACAGACAGTGACCCAAGCCAGGAATCGAACCCGGGACCCTGGCGCTGTGAAGCAACAGTGCTAACCACTGTGCTACCGTGCTGCCCATTTCAGAGGGGCAGTTGAGAGTCAACTGCATCGCTGTGGGTCTGGGGTCACTTGTCGGCCAGACCGGGTAAGGTCTGCAGATATCTTTCCTTGAGGTATGTTAGTTTCCTGATCACGATTCCCGAAAGCAGCTTTTAATTCCTGATTTATTCGATGAATTGAATTTAAATTCTCCTGCTACCGATGGGGTCTGACTTTCATGTCTTTAAATCATTGGTTCCGACCTCTGGATTACTCAGCCAATTGACAGAATCTCGATACTAAAAGGTGCCACTTGACAGTGGGCTACAAGCGAGGAGATCATCAGAGGGCAATCTTGTCCTCACAGAAGGTCTGTACAGAGGTAACCCCCAACAGGGTGAATAGTGGGACCAGGAACAGAAATCCCAGCTGAGTCAGCTCCCCCCCCCCCCCCCCCCCGACCTCCATAACTTCGGGAAGTGAAAAGCAATGTAACTGCTCTCGCTGCGCTATCCTAACCCTTGTACGGGTTAGCAGCCCAGACTCAGCCACAAGTATTGAACACAAAACCAACAGCTCACTTACGGTGAAGGGTGTGAATACTTAGGTGGTTGATTCAGCATTTAAGCGTCGCCTCGGAGCTGAACCTGTCAGAGCCTGGAACACAAGTCACCGCACACCAGGAGGGCACTCTTACTTAAATCGGAGAACAATCATACGCCGGGTGCGGTAATCAGTCCACAGAGGACCATAGGCATCTCTCTCCGTTAGAGAGAGAAATTAAATTATTGAGCTTGAAGGGGACCATTCCACAAGGCGGCAAGGTGAGGAGAGTCAGGGTCTCCACGAACTGCCACAGCCGGTACAGGGATTGAACCCACGCCATCCGCGTCGTCCTACACCACACTCTAGCCAAGTGAGCTAACCTCCCCCCCCCCGCACCAGAGGAAAGCGAGTGGGATGGTGGAGCAGACATCAACGGGGCAGAAGAAAACCCCAAATCCCTTCTGCCAAACCTCCTGTTTGAGGAAAGACACAGCAGTGTTTTGGTGATTAGCCGGTCACCATTGGACCTACGGGCGCCAAACGGTGATGTGTGAAAAAGCAAAATACCGCAGATGCCGGAAATATGAAAGAAAAACCTCGAAAACGCTGGAAAGGCTCAGCAGGTCGGGCAGCATCTGCGGAGACAGGACAAGAGTTAACGCCGCGGAGCTAACATTTAGGTCTGAAATGTTAACTCTGGGCAGGATTTTCCACCCCCCCCCCCCCCGAGGTACCCTTTCACGAGGTAGCCCATCATCAGCCGCCGGGGGAACCTATTGAAAATCTCCCCCCCCCCCCCTTGCCCACTCCTTAATTTCTCTCCACAGATGCTGCCAGACCTGCTGAGTTTATCCAGCATTTTTCCTGCCAGTTTTGTAAAGGTTACTGGTAGATGTGTGTGGGTGTGGGTGTGGGGGGCGGTGGGGGGTTGTAGGGGGAGACAGGGACACCCTGTCTTTTAGTCGCACATTGGAAGATGCTTCACAGGATTGCTAACGCCACAGAAGTCTGACACAAGGCCTCATTTTGAAACATTAGGGAAGGGCAGGTCAAAGATCCAAGTGTTTTTTTGTGTGTGACGCGCAGGGAATGAATTCCAAGAGACTGGGGGGGGGGGGGGTGCAAAGCCTGTCCTAATTTGCCCTCCCTGCTTCCACTCCACCCCCCAAAAAAAACTTATTTCATTGGGAATTTTTGATGTCCCAAAAAGGTCATGCATAAATCGACACATTTTGGAACCACTTGTGTGAGCAGGCGCGCGCACACGCGCTGGGGCAGGAATATGGAGGCATATAGTGGCAAAGTTTGTACAGGTGAGGGACTAAACAAGACGGAAAACTTATTCAGAACTCCGGGGCGATCTTTGGTGGAAGGTAGTTTCAAAAGAAACCCAAAGGAGTGAGTTCAAAGAAAAAAATAAACCCGGGGCACCCACAAGCAGGATTCTTCCCATTCAGGGAAGAAATCTGTGTCAGCAATGGGGGCTGACAGTGTGGCGACTGCTGCCTCTCAGGGAAAGTTGTTACATTTTCACCCCGCGTGGATTGCCCTTCCTTCCCCCCCCCCCCCCCCCCCGCCCCCAGAAACTGATCAAGAGACAATTTCGGATACTGAAACTGATCACGGGCGCTTTTGAGATGAAAGTGTCAAATAAAACCCAAAACAACAACAAAAAAAGAGAGAGGAAATAAACTTTTGGTTTTTGCCGGGAGAAAGGGGGCGGTGGATAGAAGAAGAAAAAAGTTCCAGCAAAGTTGTCCTTTACCTGTAGCAGAGTTGAGAAGGTTCCCCCAGTTTGTGTGCGCTAAATCCACACTATCTCCTCGCCTCTCTCTCTCTCTCAGCTGTATCACCAGTGGCTCCTTTCACCGCTCGAAACCCCAAACAAAAGCAGCATCTTCGCTTTTTATCCGCTTTTATGGGCGTGTTTTTTTGGTGTCAAAAGTGCGGTGAAACCCAGCTGATTCTTAGAAGGTGTACATACATCCACTCAGGCGAGAGGGTGGGCGGGGGTTGGAAAAAAAAAATTCGTGTGTTTCCCCTACCCAGGGGAACGTGGAGGGGGAGGTGGTACCAATTCTGTGCAGAATTGAGTGGAAGGAAGGAGGTCGGAGAGAGAAAGAGAGGAACAGTTAGGGAAAAACTGAGTGTGTAGCAATCATGGACTTGTAACAGAGGAGAGGGAGCACAGTAAGAAGTCCTACAACACCAGGTTAAACACAGGTTTGTTTCGATGTCACTAGCTTTCGGAGCGCTGCGCCTTCCTCAGGTGAATGAAGAGGTATGTTCCAGAAACATATATATAAACAGATTCAAAGATGCCAGACAATGCTTGGAATAGGAGATTAGCAGGTGATTAAATCTTTACAGATCCAGAGATGGGGTAAGAGGAGAGGGAGTAATGGAACTTGGAAGAGGCACTGGGCGAATGGGAGACGCTTCCCCAACGTTCATAGAACCCAGGGTTAAACTCAATGCTCTGGGACGTTGCTTTACCACTGCCCTGTTTCTCTCTCCACAGATGCTGACAGACTTGCTGAGTTTATCCAGCATTTTACTGCTACAAAATAAGAATTTTTATTGTTGTCGCAAGTAGACTTACGTTGACACTGCAATGAAGTTACTGCGAAAAGCCCCTAGTCGCCACACTCCGGCGCCTGTTCAGGTACACGGAGGGAGAACTCAGAATGTCCAATTCACTTAACAAGCACGTCTTTCGGGATGAGCAGGAGGAAACCGGAGCGCCCGGAGGAAACCCACGCAGACACGGGGAGGGCGTGCTGACTCCGCACAGGCAGTGACCCAAGCCGGGAATCAAGCGACAGTGCTAACCACTCTGCTACCGTGCCTTTTCCAGCATTTCGCTTTTATCGTTAATCCCAGGTTTGCTCCTTTCGGGTACTGACCTGATTACAGATGGGACAAGGTCGGGGACACACAATTGCAAAGCTTAATGCTCCGAGTTTGGGAAAATCTTAATGGAAAATCCCTCAGAAAGATTTATATGGTGCCTTTCGAGGCCAGCGAGCTATTCCAAAGTGCTTTGGAAATGTGGGGGCAGGAGAAGGCTTTTCGCACCCACCTTTAAAATGTCACAGCTCTTGTCATGCAGGGAAGCACTTTGGCCAATTCACGCATGGTAAGCTCCCACAGACACCAACGCAATAGTAGTAACCAGATCATCCTTTTTTTATGATGTCGGTTGAGACATTTGGGGAGACAATGACCAGTAGCTTCGGTTTTTCATTATTCATTCATGGGATGTGGGAGTCGCCGGCTGGGCCAGCATTTATTACCCATCCTTAATTGCCCTTGAGAAGGTGGTGGTGAGCCGCGGTAGTCCCTGAGGTGTAGGTCAATCCACAGTGCTGTTAGGGAGAGAATTCCGGGATTTTGACCCAGCGATAGTGAAGGAACAGCCGATATATTTCCAATTCAAGATGGCTTAGAGGGAAATTTGCAGGTGGTGGTGTCCCCAGGTATGGTGAATGGTCACAGTAATACATTCACCACACTGCCCTATCCCTACAACCTGACCTAATATGCACATCTTTGGACACTAAGAGGCAATTTAGCATGACCAATCCACCTAACCTGCACATAAGAACATAAGAACTCGGAGCAGGAGTAGGCCATCTGGCCCCTCGAGCCTGCTCCGCCATTCAATGAGATCATGGCTGATCTTTTGTGGACTCAGCTCCACTTTCCGGCCGGAACACCACAACCCTTAATCCCTTTAATCTTCAAAAAACTATCTATCTTTATCTTAAAAACATTTAATGAAGGAGCCTCTACTGCTTCACTGGGCAAGGAATTCCATAGATTCACAACCCTTTGGGTGAAGAAGTTCCTCCTAAACTCAGTCCTAAATCTACTTCCCCTTATTTTGAGGCTATGCCCCCTAGTTCTGCTTTCACCCGCCAGTGGAAACAACCTGCCCGCATCTATCCTATCTATTCCCTTCATAATTTTATATGTTTCTATAAGATCCCCCCCTCATCCTTCTAAATTCCAACGAGTACAGTCCCAGTCTACTCAACCTCTCCTCATAATCCAACCCCTTCAGCTCTGGGATTAACCTAGTGAATCTCCACTGCACACCCCCCAGTGCCAGTACCTCCTTTCTCAAGTAAGGAGACCAAAACTGAACACAATACTCCAGGTGTGGCCTCACTAACACCTTCTACAATTGCAGCATAAACTGCCTAGTCTTAAACTCCAAACCTCTCGCAATGCAGGACAAAATTCCATTTGCCTTGTTAATCAGCTGTTGCACCTGTAAACCAAGTTTTTGCGACTCATGCACTAGCACACCCAGGTCTCTCTGCACAGCAGCATACTTTAATATTTTATCATTTAAATAATAATCCCTTTTGCTGTTATTCCTACCAAAATGGATCACCTCACATTTGTCAACATTGTATTCCATCTGCCAGACCCTAGCCCATTCACTTAGCCTATCCAAATCCCTCTGCAGACTTCCAGTATCCTCTGCACTTTTTGCTTTACCACTCATCTTAGTGTCGTCTGCAAACTTGGACACATTGCCCTTGGTCCCCAACTCCAAATCATCTCTGTAAATTGTGAACAATTGTGGGCCCAACACTGATCCCTGAGGGACACCACTAGCTACTGATTGCCAACCAGAGAAACACCCATTAATCCCCACTCTTTGCTTTCTATTAATTAACCAATCCTCTATCCATGCTACTACTTTCCCCTTAATGCCGTGCATCTTTATCTTATAGAAAACATAGAACATAGAAAAATACAGCACAGAACAGGCCCTTCGGCCCACGGTGTTGTGCCGAACCTTTGTCCTAGATTAATCATAGACTATCATTGAATTTACAGTGCAGAAGGAGGCCATTTGGCCCATTGAGTCTGCACCAGCTCTTGGAAAGAGCGCCGTACCCAAAGTCAACACCTCCACCCAACACTAAGGGCAATTTTGGACACTAAGGGCAATTTATCATGGCCAATCCACCTAACCTGCACAGCTTTGGACTGTGGGAGGAAACCGGAGCACCCGGAGGAAACCCACGCAGACACGGGGAGGTTGTCCAGACTCCGCACAGACAGTGACCCAAGCCGGAATCGAACCTGGGACCCTGGAGCTGTGAAGCAATTTTGTGCTATCCTCAATGCTACCGTGCTGCCCTTAAGAACAAATAAATCCAGACTATATCATTTTACTGTAATCCATGTAACTATCCAATAGCTGCTTGAAGGTCCCTAATGTTTCCGACTCAACTACTTCCACAGGCAGTGCATTCCATGCTCCCACTACTCTCTGGGTAAAGAACCTACCTCTGACATCCCCCCTATATCTTCCACCATTCACCTTAAATTTATGTCCCCTTGTAATGGTTTGTTCCACCCGGGGAAAAAGTCTCTGACTGTCTACTCTATCTATTCCCCTGATCATCTTATAAACCTCTATCAATTTGCCCCTCATCCTTCTCCGTTCTAATGAGAAAAGGCCTAGCACCCTCAACCTTTCCTCGTA
This sequence comes from Scyliorhinus torazame, assembly GCF_047496885.1. Classification (NCBI taxonomy): domain Eukaryota; kingdom Metazoa; phylum Chordata; class Chondrichthyes; order Carcharhiniformes; family Scyliorhinidae; genus Scyliorhinus; species Scyliorhinus torazame. Next base: position 29,251,057 of record NC_092735.1, read on the forward strand.
AGACCTACTCTCCATTCCAGGCAACATCCTGGTAAATCTCCTTTGCACCTTTTCCAAAGCTTCCACATCCTTCCTAAAATGAGGTGTCCAGAACTGTACACAGTACTCCAAATGTGGCCTTACCAAAGTTTTGTACAGCTGCATCATCACCTCACGGCTCTTAAATTCAATCCCTCTGTTAATGAAAGCTAGCACACCATAGGCCTTCTTCACAGCTCTATCCACTTGAGTGGCAACTTTCAAAGATGTATGAACATAGACCCCAAGATTTCTCTGCTCCTCCACATTGCCAAGAACTCTACCGTTAACCCTGTATTCCGCATTCATATTTGTCCTTCCAAAATGGACAACCTCACACTTTTCAGGGTTAAACTCCATCTGCCACTTCTCAGCCCAGCTCTGCATCCTATCTATGTCTCTTTGCAGCCGACAACAGCCCTCCTCACGATCCACAACTCCACCAATCTTCGTATCGTCTGCAAATTTACTGACCCACCCTTCAACTCCCTCATCCAAGTCATTCATGAAAATCACAAACAGCAGAGGACTCAGAATTGATCCCTGCGGAACGCCACTGGTAACTGGGATCCAGGCTGAATATTTGCCATCCACCACCACTCTCTGACTTCTATCGGTTAGCCAATTCGTTATCCAACTGGCCAAATTTCCCACTATCCCATGCCTCCTTACTTTCTGCAGAAGCCTACCATGGGGAACCTTATCAAATGCCTTACTAAAATCCATGTACACTACATCCACTGCTTTACCTTCATCTACATGCTTGGTCACCTCCTCAAAGAATTCAATAAGACTTGTAAGGCAAGACCTACCCCTCACAAATCCGTGCTGACTATCCCGAATCAAGCAATGCCTTTCCAGATGCTCAGAAATCCTATCCTTCAGTACCCTTTCCATGACTTTGCCTACCACCGAAGTAAGACTAACTGGCCTGTAATTCCCAGGGTTATCCCTAGTCCCTTTTTTGAACAGGGGCACGACATTCGCCACTCTCCAATCCCCTGGTACCACCCCTGTTGACAGTGAGGACAAAAAGATCATTGCCAATGGCTCTGCCATTTCATCTCTTGCTTCCCATAGAATCCTTGCATATATCTCATCAGGCCCGGGGGACTTGTCTATCCTCAAGTTTTTCAAAATGCCCAACACATCTTCCTTCCTGACAAGTATTTCCTCGAGCTTACCAGTCTGTTTCACACTGTCCTCTCCAACAATATGGCCCCTCTCATTTGTAAATACAGAAGAAAAGTACTCGTTCAAGACCTCTCCTATCTCTTCAGACTCAATACACAATCTCCCGCTACTGTCCTTGATCGGACCTACCCTCGCTCTAGTCATTCTCATATTTCTCACATATGTGTAAAAGGCCTTGGGGTTTTCCTTGATCCTACCAGCCAAAGATTGTTCATGCCCTCTCTTAGCTCTCCTAATCCCTTTCTTCAGTTCCCTCCTGGCTATCTTGTATCCCTCCAACGCCCTGTCTGAACCTTGGTTCCTTAGCCTTACCTAAGTCTCCTTTTTCCTCTTAACAAGACATTCAACCTCTCTTGTCAACCATGGTTCCCTCACTCGACCATCTCTCCCTGCCTGACAGGGACATACATATCAAGGACACGTAGTACCTGTTCCTTGAACAAGTTCCACATTTCACTTGTGTCCTTCCTTGACAGCCTATGTTCCCAACTTATGCACTTCAATTCTTGTCTGACAACATCGTATTTACCCTTCCCCCAATTGTAAACCTTGCCCTGTTGCACGCACCTATCCCTCTCCATTACTAAAGTGAAAGTCACAGAATTGTGGTCACTATCTCCAAAATGCTCCCCCACTAACAACCTTTTGTGTGGCACCTTGTCAAAGGCTTTTTGGAAATCCAGATATACCACATCCATTGGCTCCCCATTATCTACCGCATTGGTAATGTCCTCAAAAAATTCCACGAAATTAGTTAGGCACGACCTGCCCTTTATGAACCCATGCTGCGTCTGCCCAATGGGACAATTTCCATCCAGATGCCTCGCTATTTCTTCCTTGATGATAGATTCCAGCATCTTCCCTACTACCAAAGTTAAGCTCACTGGCCTATAATTACCCGCTTTCTGCCTACCTCCTTTTTTAAACAGTGGTGTCACGTTTGCTAATTTCCAATCTGCCGGGACCACCCCAGAGTCTAGTGAATTTTGGGAAATTATCACTAGTGCATTTGCAATTTCCCTAGCCATCTCTTTTAGCACTCTGGGATGCATTCCATCAGGGCTAGGAGACTTGTCTACCTTTAACCCCATTAGCTTGCCCATCACTACCTCCTTAGTGATAACAATCCTCTCAAGGTCCTCACCTGTCATAGCCTCATTTCCATCAGTCACTGGCATGTTATTTGTGTCTTCCACTGTGAAGACCGACCCAAAAAACCTGTTCAGTTCCTCAGCCATTTCCTCATCTCCCATTATTAAATCTCCCTTCTCGTCCTCCAAAGGACCAATATTTACCTTAGCCACTCTTTTTTGTTTTATATATTTGTAGAAACTTTTACTATCTGTTTTTATATTCTGAGCAAGTTTACTCTCATAATCTATCTTTACTCTTCTTTATCGCTTTTTTAGTACCTTTCTGTTGCCCCCTAAAGATTTCCCAGTCCTCTAGTCTCCCACTAATCTTTGCTACTTTGTATGCTTTTTTGTTCAATTTGATACTCTTCCTTATTTCCTTCGATATCCACGGTCGATTTTCCCTCTTTCTACCGTCCTTTATTTTTGTTGGTATAAACCTTTGCTGAGCACTGTGAAAAATCGCTTGGAAGGTTCTCCACTGTTCCTCAACTGTTTCACCATAAAGTCTTTGCTCCCAGTCTACCTTAGCTAGTTCTTCTCTCATCCCATTGTAATCTCCTTTGTTTAAGCACAAAACACTAGTGTTTGATTTTACCTTCTCACCCTCCATCTGTATTTTAAATTCCACCATATTGTGATCCCTCCTTCCGATAGGATCCCTAACTATGAGATCCTGAATCAATCCTGTCTCATTACACAGGACCAGATCTAGGACCGCTTGTTCCCTCGTAGGTTCCATTACATACTGTTCTAGGAAACTATCGCGGATACATTCTATAAACTCCTCCTCAAGGCTGCCTTGACCAACCTGGTTAAACCAATCGACATGTAGATTAAAATCCCCCATAATAACTGCTGTACCATTTCTACATGCATCCGTTATTTCTTTGTTTATTGCCTACTCCACCATAATGTTACTATTTGGTGGCCTATAGACTACTCCTATCAGTGACTTTTTTGTCTTACTATTCCTGATTTCCACCCAAATGGATTCAACCTTATCCTCCATAGCACCGATGTCATCCCTTACTATTGCCTGGATGTCATCCTTAAATAACAGAGCTGCACCACCTCCTCTACCATCCACTCTGTCCTTCCGAATAGTTTGATACCCTTGGGTATTTAACTCCCAGTCGTGACCATCCTTTAACTATGTTTCAGTAATGGCCACTAAATCATAGTCATTCACGATGATTTGCGCCATCAACTCATTTACCTTATTCCGAATGCTACGAGCATTCAGGTAAAGTACACTTATGTTGGCTTTTTTTACCTCTGTTCTGAATCTTAACACCTCGATCAGTAACCTCTCCTAAGTTATATTTCCTCTTAACTTTTCTCCTAATTTTCCTTGTCGTTGAATCCATATCTTCATGTAACAACCTGCCGCGTCGCTTACCATTAATGTTTTTACTTCCCGTTTTATTCCTTTCAGTATTCCTGGTCCTATTGACTGAGCTCCCCTCAGTCACTGTACTTTGTACTGTCGCCCTTTTTGATTTTAGACTATGGCTTCTCTGCCTTACACTTTCCCCCTTACTGCCTTTTGTTTCTGTCCCTGTTTTACTGCCTTCCGACTTCCTGCATCGGTTCCCATCCCCCTGCCACATTGGTTTCAACCCTCCCAACAGCTCTAGCAAACACCCCCCCTAGGACATCGGTTCCAGTCCTGCCCAGGTGCATCTTTGGACTGTGGGAGGAAACCGGTGCACCCGGAGGAAACCCACGCAAACTCCAGTACGTGCAAACTCCACACACAGACAGTGACCCAAGGCCGGAATTTAACTGGGCCCCGGCACTGTGAGGCAGCGGTGCTGGCCACTGAGCCAAGCTGATGTGGTTAATGAGAGGAGAGGAGCACAGGACTTAGGGGGTAGGCCATTCGGCCTTAGGGCCTACTCTGTTTGCAGGGCTGAATAAGGCAGGGAAGAAAAAAACAGATATCACTGTGTGCTTTCAGTGTGAGAAATGACTGTTCGTTATTGTGTCATAACAGAATGATGAGATATGACCGGTAATGTTACTGCACCTTAAGGTATCCAGAACAATGAACTCTTGAGTATGCTGTATGCAGTAACGTATGGGGCGCTGCAGTGATGCTAATCAGGTTTGGGTTACATAACTTATCCCATCGTCTCAATCTCTTGATATGTTGCGACTTGCAAATGCAACATGACCTCCACTGGAAGTGTGATGCATGCTTAATATATTTTCCTCTATTGCAACTGGTCTTTCAGCTTCATTCACATTGCTGGATGCTTGTGCCAACAATAGGAAATGGAGAAAGCTGCATCATTATGCACCACTTAATCGAGTTAATCACAACGGTGACACAGTTTGAGAAGCTAAATATAGTTAGCAGCTCTTTCCACTGGTTAGCGGATGAATAAGATAAGGATTGAAATGACAAAGCGAAAGGTTCGAGGAATTCTTTTCCGAAGAACGTTGGAACATATATCATGCTGCCACAAATTAGTCATTAAAACCATAAAGAAAATACTTAAGAGGGAACAGGGTCAGAGGGCGCCAGAGAAGGTTAGCAGGTCTGGCAGCATCTGTGAGGAGAGAAAACCTTTTGAGTCCTGGGCAGCACGGTAGCACAAGTGATTAGCACTGTGGCTTCACAGCGCCAGGGGCCCAGGTTCGATTCCGGCTTGGGTCACTGTCTGCGAGGAGTCTGCACGTTCTCCCCGTGTCTGCGTGGGTTTCCTCCGGGTGCCCCGGTTTCCTCCCACAGTCCAAAGACGTGCAGGTTAGGCGGATTGGCCGTGATAAATTGCCCTTAGTGACCAAAAAGGTTAGGAGGGGTTATTGGGTTACGGGGATAAGATGGAAGTGAGGGCTTAAGTGGGTCGGTGCAGACTTGATGGGCCGAATGGCCTCCTTCTGCACTGTATGTTCTATGTTCCTTTGGATCTTCGTCAGAACTGATGGGAGAGGGAATGTGTTGCAGATGTGAGCGATTGCAACAAAAAGTCACAACTTTGAGAACATAATAAAGATGGCCGGGGGGGGGGGGGGGTGTTTGCCTGGAGGCAATACACGTATGGGATATTTTTAAAAAGGGGTTTCAGGTGGAGGAGGAAGTTGAGCGACGAAAGAAATGTATGTGTTGATGGGGTGAGAAGGGGTTGCGAAGATGACCGGCAGGGATTGCAGTTGGGCTAAATGAGCTTGTTCTGTCCTGCAAGTACATTGTCATGTACAAACGGTATGGTGGGTTTGGCAAGGTGTTTGTGTGACCAATGGACCTCTTCCTTTATTATTGATTCCTTCACTGTGGCCTCCCTACTATCCATGTAATGGACAATGTGGGTGAGCACCTGACCACAGTTAGATGGAAGTCACTTTCCTGCAGTCTAACTGTTGAAAGTGTCTTAAGTGAAGACATAACTGGAGGTTGCCAATTGACTGAAACATGCAGGTTCATGGGCGGCGCGGTAGCACAGTGGTTAGCACTGTTGCTTCACAGCACCAGGGACCCGGGTTCGATTCCTGACTTGGGTCACTGTCTGTGCGGGGTCTCCACGTTCTCCCCGTGTCTGCGTGGGTTTCCTCCGGGTGCTCCGGTTTCCTCCCACAAGGCAAGAAAAACGTGCTTGTTAGGTGAATTGGACATTCTGAATTCTTCCTCTGTGTACCCGAACAGGCGCTGGAATGTGGCGACTAGGGACTTTTCACAGTAACTTCATTGCGGTGTTAATGTAAGCCTACTTGTAACAATAATAATGATTATTAATAGATTATTAATTCACCTGAGGAAGGAGCAGCGCTCCGAAGGCTAGTGATTTGAAACAAACCTGTTGGACTTTAACCTGGTGTTGTAAAACTTCTTACTGTGCCCACCCCAGTCCAACGCCGGCATCTCCACATCATAGATTATTAATAGCATTGGAGGTAGTGAAAGAGAGAAATGGGCAGAGTGCGCCATAGGCTGCCCATTCAACCCTCCCATCCCAGTCTACTGTATAAGTGGCAGGGCATTAATGTATGGGTATCCCAAAAACTGGTACAGTATTACAGAACGTACACTGTTAAAGAATGTACAGTGCAACCCACCCCCCCCCCCCCCCCCCCCCACCCCCCCCCCCCCCCCCCCCCCCCCCACCCCCACCTTACGGGCCTTTATTAATTGATGGTGAGAACAGAGCCATCCATTTATCCAGTGCCTTGAAGATACTAGGTACTTCACAGGAGTGTAACCGTACAAAATGTAATGCAAGGCAACATAAGGTCAAAGAGTAAGTATTTAAGGAGTTTTTGAAAGGACAAGAGCGAGGCGGTGAGATTCAGACAGAGAATTCAAGAACTAAGATCTCACGAAGCTGAGGGCACAGCCCCCAAGGGTGAAACCATCAATATCTGGGATATGCAAGAAAGAGGCCAGAATTGGAACAGCATAGGTATCTCGGAGGATTGCAGGGCTGAAGAATGTCAATGCAGATACAGGGCTGTGGGAGGAAGGACAAGGTCACAGAGAGAATTGAAAACAGGGATAAAGGCTTTACAATCGAGGAGTTGATGGACTGGGAGCCAACAAGCGGAGTGACGATGGGTGAATGGGTTTTGGTGCAAGTTAGGATTCGGGCACCAGAGTTTTAGATGAACTCGAATTTATAGAACCACAGAGCCGCTTCAGTGTAGAGGGAGGCCATTCGGCCCATCGAGCCTGCACCGACCCTCTGAAGGAGCATCCCTACCTAGGCCCGCTCCCCTGCCCTATTCCTGTAACCCCACCTAACCTGCACATCCCTGGATACTAAGGGGCAATATCATGGCCAATCCACCTAACCTGCACATCCCTGGATACTAAGGGGCAATATCATGGTCAATCCACCTAACCTGCACATGTTTGGACTTGTGGAAACCGGAGCAACCGGAGGAAACCCACGCAGACACGTGGAGAAAGTGCAAACTCCACACAGTCACCCAAGGCCAGAATTGAACCTGGAACCCTGGCGCTGTGAGGCAACAGTGCTAACCGCTGTGCCAGCATGTCACCCTGTGGAGAATGTAAGATGTGTTGGAGGCGTGCGGGGGTGGGGCGGGGGGGGGGGGGGGGGTGCACGTGGCCAGGACATTATTGGTTTTTTTTAAATTAATTTACGGGATGTGGGCGTCGCTGGTCGGGCCCAGCATTTATTGCCCATCCCTAGTTGCCCTTCAGAAGGTGGTGGTGAGCTGCCTTCTTGAACTGCTGCAGTCCCTGAGGTGTAGGTACACCCACCGTGCTGTTAGGGAGGACATTCCAAGATTTTGCCCCTGCGACAGTGAAGGAACGGACAATATATTTCCAAGTCAGGATGGCGAGTGACTTGCAGGGGAACCTCCAGGTGGTGGGGTTCCCAGGTATCTGCTGCTCTTTCCTTCTAGATGGTAGCGGCCGTGGGTTTGGAAGGTGCTGCCTAAGGAACCTTGGTGAGTTACTGCAGTGCATCTTATAGATGGTACACACGGCTGCCGTTTTGCGTCGGTAGAAGAGGCTTTGAATGTTTGTAGAAAGGGGAGCAATCAATCAAGCTGCTTTGTCCTGGATGGTGTCGAGTTTCTCGAGTGTTGTTGGAGCTGCACTCATCCAGGCAAGTGGAGACTATTCCATCACACTCCTGACTTGTGTCTTGTAGATGGTGGACAGGCTTTGGGGGTGGGGGGGGGGGGGTCAGGAGGCGAGTTACTCACTGTAGGATTCCTAGCCTCTTTCCTGCCACAGTACTAATGTGGCTAGCCCAGTTCAGTTTCTGATCAATGGTAACCCCCAGGATGTTGATAGTGGGGGATTCAGTGAAGGTAATGCCATTGAATGCCAAGGGGCAATGGGTAGATTCTCTCTTGTCGGAGATGGTCATTGCCTGGCACTTGTGTGGCGCAAATATAACTTGCCACAAGCCTGGATATTGTCCGGGTCTTGCTGCATTTGGATATGGACTGCTTCAGCATGTGAGGAGTCGCGAATGGTGCTGAACATTGTGCAGTCATCCGCAAACATCCCCACTTCTGACCTTATGATGGAAGGGAGATCATTGATGAAGCAGCTGAAGATGGTTGGGGCCTAGGACACTACCCTGAGGAACTCCTGCAGCGATGCCCTGGTTGTCCTAATATAGTCAAGTCCAGCAAGGCAGCCAAGACGTGAAGAAGGATTTCCTGCTGCGGATTGGAGGAGGGGACAATCATGGTGCTGGAGAAGACTGTGTTGATGGAGCTCGGAATTTAATAGTACTCCAAAGTTGTGAGTGGCCTGATCTAGTCACAAAAAAATAAGAGTTTAGTCATTCCTCCAGCTGGCTAACTCAGTTCTGACAATGAGGCCAATATTGACAGCCAGAGTAAATGCATATGATAAACAATTTGCATGGAGTTGCGCCCAAATTGACCCAGATCAAATAACGGCTTGAAATACCATAACATGAGGGGCAACAAGGTGGCGCAGTGGGTTAGCCCTGCTGCCTCACGGCACTGAGGTCTCAGGTTCGATTCCGGCCCTGGGTCACTGTCTGTGTGGAGTTTGCACATTCTCCCCGTGTGAGTGCGGGTTTCGTCCCCACAACCCAAAGATGTGCAGGTTAGGTGGATTGGCCACGCTAAATTGCCCCTTAATTGGAAAAAATGAATTGGGTACTCTAAATTTATTTTTAAAAATACCACAACATGTTCCAGCTATCCTTTCCAGAACAGATTGGAATCTTCAGTTTAGTTCACAACAAGTTTATGTTTATTCACGGTTATCTTCGAGAGCAAAAGTTGAGAGAAATTGTGGAATTCACCCACTTCCAATTCCCTCTGCTTTGCTAAGTTTTGTTGAATCGGGGTTAGGTTAGGAAAACCGTCCTGCCGTCTCCACGTGAGATGTTGCCAGGAACCCTGCTCTTCCTCATATTCCTCTCTCCCGCGATGGGCGAATGTGGGTGAGGTTGACCGAGGCTGTGGTGCACCCAATGGCCCCGTCGCCCATTGTCCAGCTTCACAAGTGAAGAACGAGCACTCAGATGGGGCACCCTTCAACCTGTTGCCCAGTGAGAACCAGCACCCGACTGGAGAGGAGAGAGCCTGGGTAGACGGTAATGGGGCAGGAGGTGTCGTACATTGTTCCGTAACGGAGCGCTCTGCAAGTAGATTAAACCCTGACTTAGGCACCCAGCGATGAGCACTTTAGTAATATTTGCCCCCCCCTCTTCTCTCCTTATAGGTCAGCATAAAAGACTCGAGTGCAGGGAAGTACACAATGGAGCACCAATCAATATATGGGGCTGATTTAGCACAGGGCTAAATCGCTGGCTTTGAAAGCAGACCAAGGCAGGCCAGCAGCACAGTTCAATTCCCGTACCAGCCTCCCTGAATAGGTGCCGGAACGTGGCAACTAGGGGCTTTTCACAGTAACTTCATTTGAAGCCTACTTGTGACAATAAGCGATTTTCATTTCATATACCCTCCCACGGATATCACTGAAGCAGGTTATTTACTCATTTATCTCATTGCTTCTTGTGGGATCCTGCTGTGCACCAATTGATTTACATGCTACATATTCAAAAGCACTTTGTTGGCTCCGAGGCATTTTGGGAGGTCCTGACTTTAGCTATAGAGGTGCTATATAAATGCAACTCTCTCTTTCCTTCACTGTCGTATTTTGAAATATTCATTCGGGAAATAATTCTTCGAGCTGGTGCTACAAGGGGCTGATTGTTCTGTAACTACCTCCGGTTTTAGGCAAGGAAAGATATAATAATAATAATCGCTTATTGTCACAAGTAGGCTTCAACAAAGTTACTGTGAAAAGCCCCTAGTCGCCACATTCCGGCGCCTGTTCGGGGAGGCCGGTACGGGAATTGAACCGTGCTGCTGCCTTGTTCTACATTACAAGCCATCTATTTATCCCACTGTGCTAAACCAGCCCTTAGTGTGTTCCGAAGGGGCACAGTGCAGTGGAGTCAATGGTTGACACCAGAAACATACTTGACTTTTCTTGATTCCTTTGTGGGATGTGGGCTTCGCTGGCTGGGCCAGCATTTATTCAACTGGGCCATTTCAGAGTCAACCACATTGCTGTGGATCTGGATCCGCTTGTGGGCCAGGCAGGGGTAAGGGTGGCAGATTTCCTTCCCCCAAGGATAGAGAGAACAATGACAAAATTCCCGTCGGCCTTTCAGGAAACGAAGAAGAGGTGAGTTCCCGATGGCATTGCGGGTAAAGGATGTTCTCTTCCTTTGACGGCAGGAACATTGTCGAGCCTTTTTCTTTGCGACTTTTGAGGCTAAGAAGCTACGACATCGCCACCTTCTCCAGCGGGATGAATCTCTATGACGACGCGAAAACCAATGTGTTGTGCAGGATCCTGAAGCTGTAGAATCTTTCGGGTTCTGTGAAGGACAGCTCCAGTGGGAAGAGGATTTTCAGCTAAGGGTGAACAAAGGGAGTCAGTGTACTTGCACCCAATTAAACAGGTACGGCCAACACTCTAGCAGTGTGTTCCTCTGTGGATTCCAGCGTGGAACGCAAGAAAAACTCAGCAGGTCTGACAGCATCTGCGGGAGAGAAAACAGAGTTAACATTTTGAGTCCGTCTGACTCTCCATCAGATTCCACCATCCGCAGTATTTATGCTTATTTTGGGGAATTAAACATGTTTTACTCCCTGGACAACTTTTATTTTTATAATCTTTGTCACAAGTCGGCTTACATTAACACTGCAATGCAGGTACTCCAGCGCCTGTTCGGTACACTTCACGGTTAACCAGTGATATGTGACTCCCATCAAGAACGCCGATCTGGGAAAATCCTCCCACACAGGACGTCAATGCAAATTCCACCTGGACATGTGAATGACATAGACATACATATATGTGCAGAAAGAGGCCATTTGGCCCATCGAGTCTGCACCTGCCCTCTGAAAGATGACCCTACCTAAGCCCTCACCTCCACCCTTTCCCCCCAACCGTGGTAACCCCGTTTTACCTTTTTGGACACTAAGGGGCAATTTAGCGTGGCCAATCCACCTACCTGCACGCCTTTGGGACTGTGGGAGGAATCTGGAGCACCCGGAGGAAACCCACGCAGACACGGGGAGGATGTGCAGACTCCACACAGACAGTGACCCAAGCCGGGAAACGAACCCGGGACCCTGGAGCTGCGAAGCAACTGTGCTAACCACTGTGCTACCGTGCCACCCATGGGACTCATTGAGCATGACAAACAAGTGCCTGGTTTCAACGTTCCAAGGAAAAGAGTGGTCGAACCGTAACAGGTTCCGGACTGACCAAGGCCCCTACTTGGTCAACCTCCACAGATGGAACATTAGTGTCAGCCCCCTATATGCCTAGAACATTGAATTCCTACAGAGCAGAAGGAGGCCATTCGGACCATTGAATTTGTACCAACCCTCCAAAAGGACATCCTACCTAGGCCCACTCCTATCCCCGTAACCCCACCTAACCTGCGCAGCTTTGCACACCAAGGGGCAATTTAGCACGGCCAATCCAACTAACCTACAGGTCTTTGGACTGTGGGGGAGAGGGCAAGCCATGCAGCACATCATAGAAGGATGTCCAGTCCATAGACTCAGTGGAGGCCTAACCACACTCAACGCAGCACAAGCGGAAGAAACTGCTTGGCTTCGGGTCTTTGCACTCGCTAAATAAAATAGCGGCATTAAGGCATTGGTAGGTTCAGTGAGATGAGGATCTGAATGCTTCTCTGCTGTAGAAAACAATGGGGGGATTTTCTGGTCGCCGACGCCGAAATCGCATTCAGCAATCGGCCAGAGAATACCCGATTCCGACCAATTTCAAGCCGTTATTTGATCTGGGTCAATTTGGGCGCAACTCCATGCCAATTATTTATCATATGCATTTACTCTGGCTGTCAATATTGGCCTCATTGCCAGAACTGGGTTAGCCAACTGGAGGAATGACTAGACTCTTATTTCTTTGTGACCAGATCAGGCCACTCACAACCTCGGAGTGCTATTACATTCCGAGCTGAACCTCCATCAACACAGTCTTCTCCAGCACCATGTCTGTCTCCTCCTCCAATCCGCTGCAGGAAATCCTTTTCCACGTCTTGGCTGCCTTGCTGGACTTGACTATTTTAGGACAACCAGGGCATCGCTGCAGGAGTTCCTCAGGGTAGTGTCCTAGGCCCCAACCATCTTCAGCTGCTTCATCAATGATCTCCCTTCCATCATAAGGTCAGAAGTGGGGATGTTAGCGGATGACTGCGTAATGTTCGGCACCATTTGTGACTCCTCACACACCGAATAAGTCCATGTCCATATGCAGCAAGACCTGGACAATATCAGGCCTGGGCTGATGAGTGGCAAATAACGTTCATGCCACACAAGTGCCAGGCAATGACCATCTCCAACAAGAGAAAAACCATGGGCCTTTGACATTCCATGGAATTCCCATCGCTGAATTCCCCACGATCAATATCCTGGGCGTTTCCGTTGAAACTGCAGAAACTGAAATGGACTAGCCATATAGATACTACAGCTACAAGAGCGGGTCAGAGGCTAGGAATCCTCTCACCTCCTAATTCCCCAAAGTCTGTCCAACGTCTACAAGGTACAAGTCAGGAGTGCAATGGAATACTCCCCACTTGCCTGGATGAGCGCAGCTCCAACAGCACTCAAGAAGCTCGATACCATCCAGGACAAAGCAGCCCGCTTGATTGGTACCCCATCCACAAAAAACACTCCCTTCACCACTGATGAACAGTGGCAGCCGTGTGTACCATCTACAAGATGCACTGCTGTAACTCACCAAGGTTCCTCAGACAGCACCTTCCAAACCCACGACCGCTATCATCTAGAAGGACAAAGGCAGCAGATACCTGGGAACCCCACCACCTGGAGGCTCCCCTCCACATCACTCACCGCTTTGACTTGTCGCTGGGTCAAATTCCTGGAACTCCCTCGCTAACAGCGCTGTGGGTGTACCTAAGCCGCATGGACTGCAGCGGTTCAAGAAGGCAGCTCACCACCACCTTCTAAAGGGCAATTCAGGATGGGCAATGAATGCTGGCCTAGCCAGCAAAGTCCACAGCCCTTGAATGAGTAAAAACAAATTGTTGTCCACCCCACTTGAACTGATTGTTTTGTCGGCCATTTCAGAAGGCAGTGAAGAGTCAACCTCACTACTGTGGGCTGAGAGTCACGCACAGGCCAGACCGGTTAAGGATGGCAGATTTCCTTCCCTAAAAGACATTACACATTAGACAGACATCCCATTGCATTAGAGGCACAAGCGGATATGTACAAGGTAAAAAACAAACTTATGTTTTTTTGCAGAAAACATACTTTTTCTCAACCCCTTCTTGTCCTCTGGAAGGGCCAGCACTTTCCACCTTCCTTCATTTGTCCAATAATTTAAAAGCGAGTTGAGGTTGTTTTGTACAAACAACACCTTTCAGCCCGAATTTGACAAGTTTGGACACCGGGTGAGACTTGTAGGTGAATTTAAGTTTTGCAAACGGTCGCATTCCAAAAGTTACTCTTACAATCTTTCAAGACCCAACGCCTAAAGTTTATAAACTGGAGCTCCTGGCCCGTGACTAACTCTGGAATTTCTCAACAGCTGTATTGGATTGGATTTGTTTATTGTCACGTGAACCGAGGTACAGTGAAAAGCATTTTTCCGCGAGCAGCTCAACAGATCATTAAGTACATGAGAAGAAAAGGGAATAAAAGAAAATACATAATAGGGCAACACAAAGTATACAATGTAACTACATAAGCACTGGCATCGGATGAAGCATACAGGGTGTAGTGTTAATGAAATCAGCCCATAAGAGGGTAATTTAGGAGTCTGGTGACAGTGGGGAAGAAGCTGTTTTTGAGTCTGTTCGTGCGTGTTCTCAGACTTCTGTATCTCCTGCCCGATGGAAGAAGTTGGAAGAGTGAGTAAGCCGGGTGGGAGGGGTCTTTGATGATGCTGCCCGCTTTCCCCAGGCAGCAGGAGGTGTAGATGGAGTCAATGGATGGGAGGCAGGTTTGTGTGATGGACTGGGCAGTGTTCACGACTCTCTGAAGTTTCTTGCGGTCCTGACAAGGTGACTGAGGCAGATTTGCCTATTTACACCCATGCTCCTGCTTCGAGTGGTTACACATTAAGACCAGGTCACAGCTCAACGGCGCCATTGGCTCCAAGATACAGAGATGCCTGTGTGTGTTGCGGATGCTGATCTGCTCATCCATAACATATGGAAAATCTCCCGACTGGGGCCACTGCCTGTGGTCACGTTACTTCTTCCTTTGTGCTGTCATGCCCCTTTGCCGCAATTTGGCCTGGATTCCATGGCACTTTCAGGCGGGATCTTCCAGTTACGTTAAGGCGACCACCCACTCCCACCCTCCCTCCGTCCCCAATGGCCATGTGGGTGGGGGGGGAGGGGGGTAGAAAATCCAGACGTCTGTCTGCTGTAGCTCAGTCGGTCCACTCTTGCCCCGGAGTCAGAGGTTCCTGAGTTGAAGTCACACTGCAGATATTAGCCATGGTGTGGAGATGCTGGCGTTGGACCGGGGTGGGCACAGTAAGAAGTCTTACAACACCAGGTTAAAGTCCGACAGGTTTCTTTCGAATCACTAGCTTTCACCCCCCACCATCTGGCCTGGGCTTGCGAAATCCTACCAACTGTCCTGGCTTGAGACAATTCACACCTCGTTAACCTGCGATTATCCCTCTCTCCAGTCGCTCTGTCTGGACCTGTAAAGACTTAATTACCTGCAAAGACTCGCATTCAAAGCATTGTCTTGCATCTTTGACTTTGTCTATATATATGTTTCTGGAACCCACCTCTTCATTCACCTGAGGAAGGAGCAGTGCTCCGAAAGCTAGTGATTCGAAACAAACCTGTTGGACTTTAACCTGATGTTGTAAGACTTCTTACTGTGCAGATATTAGGAACAACAACAATCCAGGTTGATGTACTAGTGCATTACTGAGGGTGTGCTGCACTGTCAGAGGTGCTGTCTTTCGCGTGATATGCTAAGCTAAGGCCTTGTCTGTGTTCTCAGGTGGATGCGAAAGATCCCATGGCAGTATTTTGAAGAAGAGTAGGCGAGATACTCCTGACGTCTGGGCCAATCTTTATCCTTCAATCAGCAATCAATTCTCCCGTCTCTGTGCACCCGCCTCGGGAGCAACGATCTCAGCCAAGGGGACGGATTCTCCGGGTTTGTCCGTGGAGGGGCGCGTCGCTTGCGAGAATGGGAAATTTGCCGTTTCAGCCAAACCTCCATTCACTTTTTTTTTCTTTCAATTTAAAGTATCCAATTGTTTTTTTCCAACTATGGGGCAATTTATCATGGCCCAATCCACCTACCCTGCACCTCTTTGGATTGTGAGGGGTGAGACCCATGCAGACCCGGGGAGAATGTGCAAACTCCACACGGACAGTGACCCGGGGCCGAAATCGAACCCGGGTCCTGGGCGCCGTGCGGCAGCAGTGCTAACCACTGCACTGCCGTGCCGCCCTAAATCTTCGTTCACTTTTAGCGGCACTGGGAAATCCCAGCTGCTAATGAGGATTTTGGCCAATGTGTTTTATTGATGTAAACGTGTCACACTGTAATTACACAAGCGACCACCGGATGGCAGTGTTGTAAACTGCTTCACAGCCTTTCATCGCCAACCTTGGGAATATCAATCCCTCAGTCTCATAAGTGTCCCATGACCTGCTTAACCCCATGTTATGACAATTAATCCTTTACATTGCCCTATTTTTAACAGAATAGTTTCGATTGTATTAATTGCTTTCTTTTTAATTAATTTTTCAACTACCGGTTACTTTTGGCAAAATATAAACTGAATTCAGCATTCCCTTTGGCATCTGACCTTGCTGCTAATGACAGAGTTTTAGCCAGTACAGTTTGCATTTGTATAGCCCCTTTCACAGCCTCAGGATGGCACTGTTGCTTCACAGCCCCAGGGATTCGATTCCCGGCTTGGGTGACTGTCTGTGCGGAGTCTGCACGTTCTCCCCGTGTCTACGTAGGTTTCCTCCGGGTGCTCCGGTTTCCTCCCACAAGTCCAAAGACGCGCAGGTTAGATGGATTGGCCGTGATCAATTTCCCCTCAGTGTACCCGAACAGGCGCCGGATTGTGGCGACGAGGGGATTTTTGCGGTAACTTCATTGCAGTGTTAATGTAAGCCTCCTTGTGACAATGAAGATTATTATTAAATGGCCGACTTCTGCTCCTACGTCTTGTGGTCCCGTGGCCGGGTTTGAGTTATTTTTTTCCAAATAAATAATCTATCTTTTTGCTTGCTCTCGTTTGGCTGGATCCCCATGGCAACCGAGGTATCACACGGTCCACTGCCTCCATTTGCATTCAACTCACGAGGAACTGCAGAGTTTGCCAGTTCACCTGAAGGCGGCCCTTGGTTTTGATTGCGCGCGAACATTGCCACGGTGGAAGTTTTTTTGAAAGAATCTCAGAAACTCCCTGGGAGTTCATTCAAGGGCTTCAGCACTGAAAGACTGTAGTCAGAAGATAATGAAAATGTATGTTTAGAAACTTTCAGATTAATTTGGGGAAAATCATGACTGAGGCTGGCACGATTGATTTCAAGGAAGAACTTTTTCCTTTATTTGTTTGACCAGACTTGAAACGCTCTTCATGTTGAATTTGGTCTTTGGCCAATTAATCTGTTGTTGGGTGAAATCCAGTCAAGAGCGTCCAGGAACTAACATTTTCTGGCCCATTAACTCCTTTTGTGTTATTCCCACACTTCTTTCTTTTTAAGTCTCCCAATTTGCCATCCAATCCTGAAGGCACAGCATCAGAATGCTCAGCAAGCCCCCCTGTGTGAAATTAATGCCAGGGGGCAGTGCCAAGGTACGCAAGAGCAAGTCCCTCCTCCCTCCCCGCTCCCGGGGCTGTACTTACCTGTGCCTCCCCCCCCCCCCCCCCCCAACCCGCGGCATGACCTCATCGGCGATGGGGTAGATCCCATTGCGGGGAACGATACGATGGGGGGGTCCCGCTAACGAGATTGAAATGAGCTTCCCGAGCTTTCTGGAAGAGAACCTCATTACATCAATGGCGGGAGGGGCAGGAACCATCGTTTTGCAAGGTCTCGCCGGCGGAAATCTCGCTTTTAGCCCCTCACGGGACTTTGCGCCCATGCCCGCCATTTGCGGAGAGCACAAAACCGCGGCCAACATAATAATAATAATCTTGATTAATGTCACAAGTCGGCTTACATTAACACTGCAATGAAGTTGCTGTGAAAATCCCCTCTCTTCTTGCGTTGTTTAATTCTGCTGCACGCTTCACTTAATCTCATTCTTTCTCCAATTTTACGCTTGTATCTTTGTTTGCTTCCCCCCTCCAGTTTGTTCATCTTGCGAACTGGTTCCGTGATCCTCCATGACCTTACTGACAATCTTATTTATCGTCTATTGCTTTTCTATCAGTGTGTCGGCCACTCAACCAGTTAGGCGGCTCTTTGTGATTCATCCCGCTGTCTGATTCTCTCCTTTCTTCCCATCGCGAGCCCCGTTTTTATTGAACCAAAACTTTACTAAAATGCCCGCATCTCCTTTAGTTTCCAGTTCTGATAAAAATTATACGGCCTTCAAACCTGTAGCTAACAAAACTCGAAAACTCTCTTAAACGAACGGCTTCTACAGAGTTAAGAAGCACCGAGGAGGACGAATATCGAATGTGTACACTCAGTCTCTCAGTCTCACTTTGCTTTACCCAAAGGTTCATTCAAGTACTGAATATGACTAGAGTACAGACGTGTCCGAGAAGGAATTATTATGTAATTAGATCTCCAGGCAAAGATTCGCTGAAAATCGTACGTTGAACTCTCAAAGTGAATGGGGAATCGGGCGAGATTCTCCGACCCCCCCGCCGGGTCGGAGAATCGGCAGGGGCTGGCGTGAATCCCGCCCCCGCCGGTTGCCGAATTCTCCACTACCGGAGATTCGGCGGGGACAGGAATCGCGCCGCGCCGGTTGGCGGCCCCCCCCCCCCCCGCGATTCTCCGGTCCGGATGGGCCGAAGTCCCGCCGCTAAAATGCCTGTCCCGCCAGCGTAGATTAAACCACCTACCTTACCGGCGGGACAAGGCGGCGCGGGCGGGCTCCGTGGTCCTTGGGGGGGGGGGGGCGCGGGGCGATCTGGCCCCGGGGGGGGTGCCCCCATGGTGGCCTGGCCCGCGATTGGGGCCCACCGATCCGCGGGCTGGCCTGTGCCGTGGGGGCACTCTTTCCCTTCCGCCTTCGCCACGGTCTCCACCATGGCGGAGGCGGAAGAGACTCCCTCCACTGCGCATGCGCGGGAATGACGTCAGCGGCCGCTGACGCACCCGCGCATGCGCCGCCCTGAGATGTCATTTCCACGCCAGCTGGCGGGGCACCAAAGGCCTTTTCCGCCACCTGGTGGGGCGGAAATTCGTCTGGCACTGGCCTAGCCCCTTAAGGTTGGGGTTCGGCCCCCAAAGATGCGGAGCATTCCGCACCTTTGGGGCGGCGCGATGCCCGACTGATTTGTGCCATTTTGGGCGCCAGTCGGCGGACAGCGCGCCGTTTACGGAGAATTTCGTCCCAGATTTACATGATCAACTTGCATCAGTTTGATTTATTTTTGGAGACAGTGCAGTTTGGTGTGAAGCATTAAGGCAGCACACTGGAGCAAATGGCTCACTCCAGATTCAATACGCTTCGGGCTTCTCATTCCTTATAGCCACTGGGCGGGATTCACTGTCCCCGACACCAAAATCGGGGCAGACGAATCGGTGAGGGTTTCGCACCGATTTTCCCGTCGTGAAACACCACAGGCCCTCCGTTGGTGTCGGCACTGAACGTCAGGAAGGGAGAATGCAGCCCACGAGATCACACGGTGAAACGGTTCAAACAGAGGAAAGTGCGATAAGGAAAACTGCGATGGAAGATTGCATTAGGACCAGTATCATTTTCTGGGCAATAAAAGATAACCAATAACACTCCAAGGGAGGGTAAAATGGGTCGTATGTGTACACTCTCTGCCCTCGCCCCCTCCCCCAGGCATCACCAACAACCTGTCTAGCCCCTTTGTACAAAAAGACAACGCTACCTCGCGGAAGTGTAATCAGCAAATATTTGGCATCGAACGAAAGAAGGAGAGATTGGACTGTCACTTCAGGGTTCCAGGATATCGTAACTGGGAGGAGTGGTCGGCTAAAGACGCGTTGGAGAACCCCTGCCCGGGATTTCCCAGGTAAGGATTGCATGGAAATGTCCCGGGACGTTCAAACTTCCATTGGGCAATAGGCCCATAATTGGAACCATCTGAAACTCTGACTTAAATCAGAAACTTTGGATGGTTCTGGCTGTCTTACAGAAATACTGACCCAGAGTATGTCCGAAGAATTAAAACCACTTCTAATTCCTGGGTAATTGCAGTACGCACCCCCGACCCTCCGTGGGACCCGCCAGCCACCTCCCTGGGTCCACCCTGACCACCAGACCCTCCCCCCACTGATCATCCCTCTAGCCACTGTGGTAGTATGTATTGGGGGTCACGTGGGACTGGAAGCCCTAATGTCATTGGCTGACAGATCCCGGGTCCTGGTTGGCCGTTGACCTCAATCTCCGCCCTGAAGGCGAAGTATAAGAAGCCGGTGTCTTCCCCCGCATGCCAGTTTACTATTGGGCTGCTGGGGAACAGACACGCTTAATAAAGCCTCATCGACTTCACTCTATTCGTCTCACGGAGTCTTTGTGCGCTACAGCCACCTAATCCCCACACCCCGAACGACCATCCTCCCCACCCCCCCCCGACTGACCACCCAACCTCCCCCCCCATTGACCACCTGAACCCCATTTCCCCACTCACCACTAAACTTCCACTCTACCGATCTCCCCTGACCGACCACCTCCGACTGACCCACCCCATCCCGACTAACTCCCCCCAACCAACCCTCACCGCCACTGACCGCAAGTCCTGGCCACCCAACCCCACCCCCTGACCGACTTCCCTGGACCAACACTTCCCACTGACCACCACACCGACCCCTCTGACTGACGCCTCCCAATGGAACCCCCACTAGGACCGACCCTTGAAAGACGCTCCCCCCCAACCCCCCCCAACCACCCGACCCTCCACCCAACAGGGTTCATCAACCGGCCTGCGTGGGAAGGTAGGGCGAGAAAGGATTGGCTGAATTTCGAGGTAAGTGACTCGGGGCAGGCCGACAGTCCAGCTCTAATTGCCACTCCGCGGAAGAGGTTGATTTTAAGAAGTGTCTTAAAGGAAGATAGGGAGGTGAGGAGATAGCTCGAAAACTTTGGGACAAGATTCCTGAAGGCATGGGCAGCCATGGTGGGGTGAAGGAAGTGAGGCGTTGACAAGATGCCTGGATTGGTGGAATGCAGTTATTTTGGGGGTTACAGAGATAGGGAGGGGCAAGGAGAGATCTTAATCATAGATTATCATAGAATTTACAGTGCAGAAGGAGGCCATTCGGCCCATCGAGTCTGCACCGGCTCTTGGAAAGAGCACCCTACCCAAGGTCAACAACTCCATCCTATCCCCATAACCCAGTAACCTCACCCAACACTAAGGGCAATTTTGGTCACTAAGGGCAATTTAGCATGGCCAATCCACCTAACCTGCACATCTTTGGACTGTGGGAGGAAACTGGAGCACCCGGAGGAAACCCACGCACACACGGGGAGGATGTGCAGACTCCGCACAGACAGTGACCCAAGCCGGAATCGAACCTGGGACCCTGGAGCTGTGAAGCAATTGTGCTATCCACAATGCTACCGTGCTGCCCCTAGACGAGGATGAGAACTGTAAATGCTAGCTGTTGATGCAATAGGTCAGCGAGCACAGAGTCAGTGGGGAAACAGGGCCTAGAGCAAGTTGAGATACAGCAGCAGTTTTAGATGGGTTAAAGTTTATGGAGGGAGCGTGGAAGGCCAGCCAGGGGCATGTCAGAACAATCTAGTCTGGAGCCATCAAAAACATTCTGACCAACCAGTATTTGGGGACCAGGATCTCAAAACCATGACGATGGTCATGGGGTTTACTGGCCAGTATTGATCCACGCACCCCTATGCCTTTTGGAGCGTTGGACAATGAACCACCCTCAAAGCCCTGGAGCAGTATCGCCGATGGGGCCAATCCTAGGATCCTCCAAATCCAGTGACAGGAAAGATGGCCCTCTCCCAGGCCAACATATCCAACATTCAGGCGCTAATCACTCAAAAGCATCTCCACTGGGTGGGACATGTCGTTCGTACACCTGACACCAGGCTTCCGAAATAACCGGTCTACTTGGAGCTGGGTCGCGGCGGGAGACTCCCAGGTGGACAACGGGAAACACTTTAAGGATGTCCTCCAAGCGCCCATGAAGGGGGTCAAACGTCCCCCCGCTGACTCACGGGAGAATCCTGGGCTTGCGACCGACCAAACTGGAGAAATTTCATTCGGGAAGGCGCCGGCCACCTGGAGGGACCGGGAGTGTGCAGAGGCGAGGTCGAGGCATTGGAAGGAACACCCAGGCCCCGAAACAACCCCACCCTTCCAGCACTACCTGCCCCACAATGGCAGGGTCTACAGATCTATCGGCCATCCCAGAACCCACTGAAGTCATTCTCAATCCCAGCGGACTGCCTAAGGAGAAGAAGTCGGAACTGTCTCCAACCTACCTCCAACCTACCTCAGCATACGGTGAAGTTTCCAGCGTCAAATGTACCTCCCCATAAATTCTGAGTTGGGGACCTGCACTGATTGGTGAACCAGTTTTTATTTCCAGATTTACCTCCCCACAACCTGATAAGTTGAGGTGCACTTTTCCCCCCCCCCCCTTTGGCAGATGGACAGGGGAGAGATGCATTCAACTCTGTCAGCATGCAAGGACATCGGACGCAAAACTGCAAAATAAACTATGTCCATCGGCCCTGTTTGTTTTGTCATAGACCCTTTAAGAAATGGCTGTTTATAAATGGGTGTGTATATAAATATCTGTAGTGAGAGTACCTTTAAGAAATGGGTGTTTATTACTGCAGTGATGTCAGGGAGTGGGTGGAGCTGGGCTGTCTGTCAGCTTTTCACTTTCATTTTAGGCTGTTTGCTGCAGGGTGTGTTTTAGTTTCGTTTTCAGAGCTGGATAGCTGCAGTCACAGCCAGAAGGTGTATGAATCTCTCTGTAATCTAAAGACTGTAAATCGACCCTGGTGATTTAAAACTAATAACAGTAGTGACTTTAACCTGATGTGCTTCTGGTAAAAGGTGTTTTAAGTCTTGTGGATGTTAAAAGGAAAGCTTAAAGGCTTACTTAGTGTTGTATTCTTTGGGGGTTGTATTTGAATTAATGGTTGCTAAGATGTTCACTGTATTTTAAAAAGGTTAACTTGAGTTCATGGAATAAACATTGTTTTGCTTTAAAAAATACGTTTCCATTTCTGCTGTCCCACACCTGTAGAGTGGGCCGTGCGCTCCCCATACCACAATCTAGTAAAGGTTGTGGGTCAGGTGAACTCCATGATACACTTTGGGGTTCTCTAAACCCTGGCCCATAACAGTTTTGTCCCCTCCCATCCGAAGCCAACTTGCTGAGGTTGCCTGGGATCAGTGTCTGAAATCTAACACCAGTTCCCAGGGCTTCCTAGCTAGAAGTGCATTCCACTTGTCCTGGGTCAAGAGGCAAGATGTTGTGTGAGTAGCACTCTCACTTCCGAGTTGGAAAGTTGTGAGTCTATGCCCCATACCCGGAGACTTGGGCTTATCAGTCCAGGCTGACGCTAAAGGTGATATGAGAGAGGGAAAAGCAGAAAACGGATTGAGTCGAAGGTGTGAGCGAGAGGAACTCTACAAACTGGAGATAGAAATAGGAGACAGCTTTCAGGTCAGGTTTCAGTTGAAGCTCACGTCATAAAGGCTAAATTAAGGTTAAACCTGCACCCTTCTAGGGAAAGTCCCTGGGTCCAAGACTGAATGGTGCAATCAGCAAAATACCTGAACAGAGCAATGAACAATTGAACACATTGTGAAAGTTGATGTCAGATGGATTCTTTGGAAATAAATGTGAGCTGATAATTACTGATGGTGTTTGCATATGCTTATGTATCTCTCATGTCATGCAAGAGTGCCTTTAAGAAATGGATGTGTAAGCAATGTACCTTTAAGAAAACAGTGATGTCAGAGAGTGGGTGGGGCTGGGCTTTAGGTCAGCCATTTTGCAGGTTTTTAGTTTCAGTTTAAAAAGCGGTTTGAAAAGTGCCTGGCTGGATTTGCTGAGAGCAGCTAAAAAAAGTGCCTGGCTGGTTTTGCTGAGAGCAGCTAAAAAGTGCCTGGCTGGTTTTGCTGAGAGCAGTTTAAAAGTAGAAAGCCAGTTTGAGAAAGCAGCTTGGGTGTGTCTGTGTGTTTCCAGAGAGTTTGCAGGAAGAAAGCAAGGTGCTGGAGCTGAATTCAACCAAGCTAATATGTCTCTACCATTCTACAGAAAATATATATATTTTTTCACCTGATGTGACACTGTTTAAAGGTGTTAAGTCTCTTGGAAGTTTGAAGGGACATTTTAAGGAGTTACTTACTGTTGCAATATTTTCTGAGTTATATTTGAAGTAAGGGGTGTTAAGAGATCCAATGTTTATTTAAGATGTTAAGTTGAGTTCATGGAATAAACAGTGTTTTGTGTTTAAAAACCCACGTGTCCATAATTGTAATCCCACACCTAGGGAAAAAGCCGTGTGCTCGGAAAATCAACAAATCCATTAAAGGGAGAGGTTGGTTGAACTACATGATACATTTTGGGGTTCTGAAAACGCCTCGCCCGTAACAATTGGGGGCTCGTCCGGGATAAAAGTCTATCTATTGGATTGGCTTTTGTGAACTTAAAGACAGTGAAGGATTGTTGCTTTTCCGGTGTGGTATTTTAGTTTAAGTGGGGAGAGTGTTGTGAACAATGGCTCTTTCAGAGGCTCAGAAGTTTTTGAGGGTGGAGAATGTCACACGTAGTACGTTACGGATAGAAGCGAAAAGCAGACTGTTACATTTGGCAAGAACATTGCAGTTAACATTACCTGATAAAATGCAAAAAGGTGAGGTAATTATGGCCGTGGTTAAGCATTTAAAGTTGCCTGAGATAGAGATTGACTACTTAAACAAATGGAACATGAGAAAGAATTAAAGCAGCTGGAATACGAGAGTGAGAGAGAGGAAAAAGAAAGAGAAAGAGAGAGAGAGGAAAAGGAAAGAGAAAGAGAGAGAGAGGAAAAAGAAAAGGAGAGAGAAGAAAGGAGAAAAGAAAGAATAGCCCTGGCAGAACAAAAAGAAAAAGAACGGGAGATACAGATCAGGGAAAAAGATAAAGAGAGGGAGTTTGAACTTCAGAAAATGGCCATGAAACATGGCAATCAGTTAAAATTGGCAAACGTACAGTTGTATGATAGTGATGAGGATAGTGAGAAAGAGCGTCAAAGGCGAATGCTTGGTGAGGATCTATTTAAATATGTCTAAGCATCGCCAAGGTTTGACGAGAAGGAAGTGGAAGCCTTTTTCATTTCATTTGAGAAGGTAGCTAAACAAATGAAATGGCCACAGGACATGTGGGTATTCCTGATTCAAACAAAGCTGGTAGGTAGAGCTAGTGAAGTGTTTGCATCACTACCGGAGGAGGTATCTGGAACGTATGAGGAGGTGAAGAAATCCATCTTACGTGCATATGAGCTCGTGCCTGAAGCTTACAGACAAAGGTTTAGAAATTTAAGGAAAGAATTTGGTCAAACATACATGGAGTTTGAAAGGCTCAAACAGAGTAATTTTGATAGATGGATAAGGGCTTTGAAAATTGACTAAACGTATGAAGCTCTCAGAGAAATTATACTTTTGGAGGAGTTTAAAAATTCAATTCCTGATGCAGTGAGAACTCATGTGGAAGAACAGAGGGTTAAAACGGCGCAGCGGAAATGGCAGATGATTATGAATTAGTTCATAAATCAAAGATTGGTTTCCGACATCAGTTTCAGCCGGTGAGGAATAGAAACTGGGGACATGAGAAATACTCAAGTGGTAAAGGTAAAGGTGATCTGATGGGAGACAATAAAGAGGGTGTACCTCAGATTAAAAAAGAAATCCAGGAGGGTGGAAAAGAAATTAAAAGTTTCAAATGTTTTCACTGCAATAAACGATCCTCTGCCCTACAGGAGGCCAGCACGGCACTGGAGCGACTCACGCACCTCCAGCTGCCGATACCGGTGTCAAATGGACGCCGCGAGTCTGCGCATGCACGCTGCGACCGGCGCGAATGCGCGCATGCACGGTGGCTGCCTTCTCTGCGCCGGCCCCGATGCAACATGGCGAAGGGCTACAGCAGGGGCCGGCTCGGAGTAAAAGAGGCCCCCAGCCCGAGAGGCCGGCCCGCCGATCTGTAGACCCCCGTCGCGGGCCAGGCCATGGTGGAGGCCCCCCCCCCCCCCGGGGGGGGGGATGCGTAGAGTGGACCCCGACCAGCGCCACGCCGACCGCGCTGGCGCCAATGTCACCTCCTCTCTGGTGACCGGAGAATCAGGGGACCGGCGTCGGGGTGGCGTCGCGCAACTCGCGCCCAGCCCGGTGATTCTCCGACCCGGCGTGGGCTGAGAATCCCGCCCCTGTTACCAGAGAGGCAAAAAAGGAGAAGATAGCTCATTGATTTCTGGATGTGTTTCAAAACACTTTAGCTGCAAGTTAAGGGAAGAGGAGAAGTTCGCAATAATGATATTCAACACTGGGTGAACTATCAATTTCACTTAAAACCATGACAAAAATCAACAGAAACTCAATAGATTCGTGGATACCAAATCCCCTTGAGAACTCTTGCTAATGAAAAGTGTTGGTGAGTTCGGAAGAAACAACTTACATTTTGTGTTGCACCTTTCTCTACCTCAGGAACCCGCAGTGCGCTTCGCAGCCAAGTTTGAAGTGTTGTCACCGTTATCGCGTAGAGAACACGGCAGCCAATCTGCGCACAGCAAGCTCCCACAAGCACCAATGTGATGCCTCTGGTGTTGCTAAATTCAGGATGGTTGGTGTAGTGTTAACAAAGACCACAAAGAGCTTTTAAATTGAATAAAGCGATAAATTTATTAACACTACTTAATTGGTTCGACACTTACTCCTATGTAAAACACAGTTGATAATAAACATATAATCTACATTCATTCGCTACTAATCTTGACACTATAACATTAACTATGATCTGCTCTCATTCACACTATCTTTCCTTCAGTCTGTTCTCTAGCCTTCTCATCTCTCACCCCCAAGGCTTAGCATCGATGCCTTATATAGTTGTACATCTAGCTCCCTCTAGTGGTTGATTTAGACATTACATTAACCCTTGAAGTTCTGTACATTTATGATAATGTCACAACGATGACCTGATAATCTGTTTCCATAATCTTGGTTGTGGGCAGGGGGATAAAGTTTGGCCTGGGCACCAGGGAGAACCTCTCTACTCTTCTTCCAACCAACCTCGTGGGATCTTCTGCGCCCAGCTGAGAGGGCGTGCCTCGGTTTAACGCGCCTCATTCAGAAGAAGGCACCTCTGGCAATGCAGCACCCCCTCGGTCGCGCACGGCAATGGTGACCTGCATTTTTGTGCTCACGTCTCTGGAGTGAAATGTCAAACAAGAATCTTCCAGAGTCAGAGGTGTGAATCCTAACTCTTCCCTCCCCCCCTCACCTCTTCCCCCCCCACCCCCCCCACCCCCCCCACCCCCCCACTCACCGCTGAGCCACAGAAGACAAAGTGACAAGTATCTTGGGATGTTTTATCCTGCAAAAGTGCTCTATATAATGCAAGTTATTATTACAGAGAAACGAGATAGGAGCAGAAATAGGCCATTCAGCCTCTCAAGTCCACACTGGCCGTCAATAAGATCATGGCTGATCGTTTGTGTTGAGTCGCACATTCCCATCTACCCCCAGTAACCTTTGAAATGAGCATGTGAAATAAGGAGCAGAAGTAGGCCATTGTCCTCGAAGGGTGCAGACACTTATAAGTGATGGTGCACGCCTTAATACAGATTTTGTTTCTTACAGGCGGCATGGTGGCACAGTGGTTAGCACCGCTGCCTCACAGCACCCAGATTCGATTCCGGCCTTGGGTGACTGTCTGTGTGGAGTTTGAATGTTCTCCCTGTTGTGTTTGGTGTTCAGTGTCTAGCAAGGAATCTACCAAACGACTTGGGACTTGTCCAAACCAGGATCTTTAGTGAATCACACGTGGTAAGATAACGATCTGTTTCAGAGCAAGTTATCATGGAGCTTCTTTGTATCCTCTGGAACTACCCCTAGGCACAACTGTACCTCTTGTTCGTCTTATATCCATCTCTCGATGGCCGATGTGCCCCACTTATATTGGAGTGCCTTGTCACATGACCACTGTCTTGATGTGTCTGCACCGCCACCTGCTGGTTGGAGGTCGCACCACCAACCATCTATGATATTACTTACAGGCATATCACAACACTCCCCGTGTCTGGTTCTCCTCCGGGTGCTCCGGTTTCCTCCCACTGCCCAAAGATGTGCAGGTTAGGTGGGGGTCACATGGTGGCAGGGATGTGGTGGGGGAGTGGGCCTGGGTATGGTCCTCTTTCAGAGGGTGGATGTAGACTCAATGGCCGAAGAGCCTCCTTCCGCACTGTGGGGATTCTACGTATTTATGATGTGTGCGCTGAGGCGAGGGGGTGGCGGGGGGAGGGGGGGGGTGCCCAGACATCCTCCCTCCAGGCTGCAATCCCTTTGAAGTGCAGCTTCCTTGCTGAGAATGCCAGCTCGCAGCGCAGAGGGACTCAAAAGTGTGCTAGTCATCTCACTGAAATGTGTATGATTCTGAGGCTGTTTGCCAGTCTAGGTGCTGATAGAATGTTGCCCCTCATGGGGGGAGTCAAGAGCAATGGGGTGCGGTTTTGGAATAAGGGGGGTCCCCAATTTAGAACAGAAATGAGGAGGAATTGCTTTTCCCAGAGGGACATGAATCTTTAGAATTCTCTACCCCAGTGAGCATTGGAGGCTGGGTCGTTGAATATATTCAACGCTGAGATAGACAGAGGGCGGAATTCTCCAGACGTTGGGATTCTCCGCCGGCTACGCACCCCCGCCCGCGGGTTTCCCAGCCGAGTGGGTTGGCCACTATGGGAAATCCCAGCGAACGGCGCCTCCCGAGAAACACACAGCTGAGTGACCAGAGAATCTCACACAGATTCTTGAACTATCGGACAGTCAAGGGCAATGGAGAACCCAAATCAGAAAGTGTTGAGGCCAGGATCAAAGAGGCCACGAACATACTGAGAGGCGGAGTAGGTTCGAGGGGTCAAGTGGCTGAATACTGTTCCTGTTTTTATAATTAGTTGAGGGGAGTGATGCCAAGTCTTGGGTTTTATCTGGAATCGGTCCAGCGTTAAGGTCGGATGTCAGGCACAGCTGCTCAGAGAATTGTTGATTCACAAGAATAAGAGTTGATTTCATTGAAATATTTAAAATTCCTCAAGGAGGTGACAAGCGGCACGGTAGCACAGTGGTTAGCACTGTTGCTTCACAGCTCTTGGGTCCTGGGTTCTATTCCCAGCTTGGGCCACTGTCTGTGCGGAGTCTGCACGTTCTCCCCGTGTCTGCGTGGGTTTCCTCCGGGTGCTCCGGTTTCCTCCCACAAGTCCCGAAAGACGTGCTGTTAGGTAAATTGGACATTCTGAATTCTCCCTCTGTGTACCCGAACAGGCGCCGGAGTGTGGCGACGAGGGGATTTTCACAGTAACTTCATTGCAGTGTTAATGCAAGCCTACTTGTGACACTAATAAAGATTATTATTATGGGCATCGCTGGCTAGGCCTGCACGTCTATTGCCCGTCCCTAATTGACCCTTGAGAAGGTGGTGATGAGGCGCCCTCTCGAATCGCTGCAGCCCCTGAGGTGTAGGTGCACCCACAGCCCTATTAGGGACGGAGTCCCAGGATCTTGAACCAGCGACAGCAAAGAGACATCCGATATATTTCCAAGTCAGGATGGTGTGGGGCTCGGAGGGGAACTTGCAGATGGTGGTGTTCCCCGTGTGTCTGCCGCCCTCGTCCTTCCCGATGGTAGAGACAGCGGGTTTGGAAGGTGGCAGATGCTGAGACGGCGTTTCCCCTGGCTGGAGTGTCCAGGTTAAATCCTCAGAACGAGCAGTCGGCCATTTTGGACTGAGGTGAGGAGAAATGTCTTCGCTCAGCGGATCGCGAATCTTTGCAATTAGAGAGCTGTGAATGCTCTTTCATTGAATATATCCAAAATTGCAATGAATAGATTTTTGGCTATTAAAGGAATAGAGCAGGAAAGTGGGGGGTGAGGTAGAAAACCAGTCATGATCTTAGGGTCAGACTCAAAGGACAAAATGGATTGCTCCCGGTCCTAACCCTAGTGCTGTTATCTCACCCACTACACTTTATCAGATGATGTGGAGATGCCGCTGTTGGACTGGGTTGAGCACAGTAAGAACACCTGATGAAGGAGCTGCACTCCGAAAGCTAGTGATTCCAAATAAATCTGTTGGACTTTAACCTGGTGTTGTAAGGCTTCTTACTTTAGTTGATGTGTTTGGCCAGTGGCATTCTGGATGGCACCATAAGAGATGCATGACTGTTGTAGACATTTCTGAAAGTTATCAGGTTTTTTTTAAATGGAAAGTTAGGTTTTTTTGCTGAACTCGCCGTGGGAACTGGGGTCAGCCAGGGGTCAGCTGGTAGCATTCTGAGTCAGAGGTTTGTGGGTTCAATTGCGTCTCCAGAACCTTTCGGCCGACGCTCCCAGTGCAGTACTGCGGAGGTGCTGCTCCGTCAGAGGTGCCCGCCTTGCTAGACGAGGTGTCAGATCGAAGCTCCGCCCAGAGGTCTCCTCTGACTCGAAGGGAGTGCCCAGGCGCCAATCATAATGCAAAGTGACAACTGCGACCTGTGAGCCAAGCGGTGGCCGACGAGGTTTGGGTTAATTCGGAGTTTGCTGTTGGTTGAGTTTGCCTTTCGGTCGAGAAGCTTTTATTGTGTCTCACCACCGCAGGTAATATTTCTTCCCTCGTTCGTCTGAACTCCCTCCACGTCACTGAAATGCTCTCTGACATCAAAAGCAGTGACGCCCACGATGGTGCCGCTGAACACCCAGAATACTCTGCAATGACGAAGCCACTCTCTGGCGTGAGCTGCACATGCTCAGAATACCCTCTGGGCCGGCTCTAATAATAATAATAATCTTTATTGTCACAAGTAGGCTTACATTAACATTGCAGTGAAGTTACTGTGAAAATCATAGATTATCATATAATTTACAGTGCAGAAGGAGGCCATTCGGCCCATCGAGTCTGCACCGGCTCTTGGAAAGAGCACCCTACCCAAGGTCAACACCTCCACCCTATCCCCATAACCCAGTAACCCCACCCAACACTCAGGGCAATTTTGGACACTAAGGGCAATTTATCATGGCCAATCCACCTAACCTGCACATCTTTGGACTGTGGGAGGAAACCGGAGCACCCTGAGCCCCTAGACACCACATTCCAGAGCCTGTTTGGGTCCACAAAGGGAGAATTCAGAATGTCCAAATTACCTAACTATCGGGACTCATGGGAGGAAACTGGAGAACCCAGAGGAAACCCTTGCAGACACGGGGAGAACGTGCAGACTCCCCACAGACAGTGAACCAAGCCAGGAATCGAACGTGGAACCCTGGCGTTGTGAAGTGAAGTAAAAAACTCACCACTATTCTTAGAATTCCCCCTATACCAAAAAAGGGTCGACATTCTAAATGATGAACAGGGATTCTCACTCCCTGACTCCTATGCAGACTTAGGTGGGTGCTATTCAGGTCAAACTATATTTTCAAGTTATCCCCCAGTATAACCCATATCTTCATAGAAGAATTTTACCTACTTACCACTTAGTTGCATTGATCCTGGGTCCCACATTGCTAAATAAGTAAAGTAGACTTTGTAATAACCGCTGTTTCAGGTTAAAACTTTAATGTTATTTTATTATTATATTTTTTATTTTAAAAGATGCAATCACTGTCTTTACAGAAAAGTAAAAAGATCTTGCTTCTGGATTCTCCTGGTTGGTTGAAGAGACCTTCAGGTCCACCTTGACAATCTCTCTTGTTTAGCTTTTGGTCTTCCTCAGGTGGATTCACTGTTCCGCCCGGTTGCTATGTTCTATCCGTCCCATGTACCGAGCTATGAGAGCTGACTCTGCTGGCTGTCCCCTTTTTTAGGGTTTATATATCCCTTCTAGCAGTTATTAAGTTTATATGACATTATCGTAAAGTAACTTTATTTACTCTTGATTGTACAAGATACCTTTAATCTGAATTGTTTCTAACACGACTATGTATTCATATTGAGCATGAATTCAGCTCATCGATCTCTGATTACATTGTTTCCTTTGTGATGTTCAAAAGTGCTTTGATCCCAGAGGGGAGTTACATCTGGTTCCTGTCATTTCTAAAGTTGCTTTATTATCAAATAGTGCCCCCAGCTCAGAACTCTGACTCTGATTTGGGTCTAACGTGTGTTCCCGTGGACACGTTGCCTCCAGCTTCCCATATTCACCTGGTGTCCGCAGAATTTCACACCTAAACATTTGTCACCCAATTCAACTGAAATTCCTAGCCATTCTTTTCTAGCTGCTTACTAAAATAATTAACTTCAAAGAAGGTGCTTTATTCCATATAACGAAAAGTTCAATCTGCTGCGACTTAAAAGGCATGCATCAGTTTTACAGCTTGAATAGTCACAGGCTGCTTTCTTAACGCCTGCTTGATAAAGGCTATCTGCATTTCAAAACTTTCGTTTGCAGCTGCTGTTAACCCTTCGTGGGATTTTTCCCTACATTCTCTCATGTAGCCTTAGGTCAGGTATTGCCAGACTTCCATGTTTCAAATGACATATTTTCCCATTTTTTCTTTTACAGAAGCCTGTGCTTGAACACATGCCACTGGGTCAGTCAGAACAACAGACAGGAAATGCAACGCTTCCCTGCAAACGAGCTGCCCTACTTTTGCCATTACAGTCAACTCATCTGCCTTGCAGAAGATTCAGATCAAAGTGGGGATTTCTATGCTCTGAAGTGGAATTACTATTTCGTGTCTGCATCATCCACCACAGTTTACCCAAGATGCTTTAGCTTTCCGGCTATGATTCGTTCGGGAAATTTTTTTCAACAGCTCGGTTTTGTCCTCATGTCCTCCGTTTCCTGCCTTGACCATCGCAGGTGCAGCACCCTGGGTGCCTGAAAAGGTACAAAGCCCCAGATAGCCTAATTAGACTCTTGTCTTAGACTTCAGCCTGTAGGGCAGAGGCTACCGTCACCCAAATTAGCAGGTCAACACTTAGATAACGGCAAATTACTGCGGACGCTGGAATCTAAAACCAAAACAGAAAAGTGCTGGGCAATCTCAGCAGGTCTGGCAGCATCTGTGGAGAGAGAAGGGAGCTGACGTTTCGAGTCTGGATGACTGTTTGTCAAAGCTAGAGAGAACTGGAAATGGGGTCAGATTTATACTGTGTTGGGGGGGGCGGGGGGTGGGGGGGGGGGGGGGCGGCGTGGAGTGGTGCGGCTGAATAGGGGGCCTGTGATAGATTGACAAAGATGTCGAGGGCAGAAGACGAAAGGAATGTAACTGAAAATATCAGCCATGATTGAATGGCGGAGCAGACTCGATGGGCCGAGTGGCCTAATTCTGCTCCGATGTCTTATGGTCTTATGGGGCTGATTAAGGATAAGAAGGGGGCTGATAGTGGCACATAAAGCTTTGAAAACAGACCAAGGCAGGCCAGCAGCACGGGTTCAATTCCTGTACCCGCCTCCCCGAACAGGCGCCGGAATGTGGCGACTAGGGGCTTTTCACAGTAACTTTATTTGAAGCCTACTTGTGACAATAAGCAATTTTCATTTCATTTCATAAAGAGATTAGAATGTGTGAATGGCAGAACAAAGGTGAGCAGTGTGTCAAAGGGCACAGGGAACAGATGGCCCAAGTGGAGTGGGTGGAGTGGGGGGGTTCAATGGTGAGGGAAAAAGTGATCAATGGAAGAAATTAAAGTAAATTGATAGAAATAAAAATGTGGTGAAGGTGGAGGAGAGAGTTCACAGTCTGAAGTTGTTGAACTCTATGTTAAGTCCGGAAGGCTGTAAGGTGCCTGATCGGAAGATGAGCTGCTGTTCCTCCAGTTTGCGCTGGGCTTCACTGGAACATTGCAGCAGGTCAAAGACGGACATGTGGACGTGGGAGCAGGACGCTCAGTTGAAATGGCAGCGACAGGAAGATCTGGGTCCCGCTTGCGGACGGACCAACGGTGTTTTGCAAAGTGGTCACCCAGTCTGCGTTTAGTCTCCCCAGTGTAGAGTAGACCGCATTGGGAGCAGCAAACGCAACAGATCAGATTGAAGGAGGTGCACGTGAAGCACTGCCTCACTTGGAAAGGCTGTTTAGGGCCTGAGATGGTGAGCAGGGAGGAGGTAAAGGGGCAGGTGTTACACCTTCTGCTATTGCATGGGAAGGTGCCGTGGGAAGAGGGTGAGGTGTTGGGGGTGAGGGTGGAGCGGACCAGGGTATCCCGGAGGGAATGGTCCCTGTGGAGTGCTGACAGGGGGAGTGAGGGGAAGGTGTGTTTGGTGGTGGCATCAGGCTGGAGTTGGCGGAACTGGCAGAGGATGATTCTTTTGAATGCGGAGGCTGGTGGGGTGAAAAGTGAGGACAAGGTGGGCCTTATCCCCCTTGGGGATCAACACTTAGTGTGGTTACCGAGGTGATAGTGTGTGGTAATGTTACCAGTAATTCAGAAGCCTGGATAAATAACAGTTGGGGTTAAATCCCACCATGGCAGCTCGCAGAATGACTAGAACGCGGAAGGAGCCTATTCAGCTTCTCGTATCCATGTTGGCTGTCCGAAGGAGCAATTTACCACATAGAACATGCACTGCAGAAGGAGGCCATTCTGCCCATCGAGTCTGCACCGACCCACTTAAATCCTCACCTCCGCCTTATCCCCGTAACCCAATAACCCCTCCTAACCATTTTGGTCACTAAGGGCAATTTATCAATCCACCTAACCTGCACATCTTTGGACTGTGGGAGGAAACCGGAGCACCCGGAGGAAACCCACGCAGACACGGGGAGAATGTGCAGACTCCGCACAGACAGTGACCCAAGCCGGGAATCGAACCTGGGACCCTGGCGCTGTGAAGCCACAGTGCTATCCACTTGTGCTACCGTGCTCCCCCCTGGAGCTCTGTAAGTAATAATAATCTTATTATTGTCAAAAGTAGGCTTATATTAACACTGCAATGGAGCTACTGTGAAAAGCCCCTAGTCGCCACATTCCGGGGCCTGTTCGGGTACACGGAGAGAGAATTCAGAATTCTCAGCTGGTACGGGAATTGAACCCGCGCTGCTGGCCTTGTTCTGCATCACAAACCAGCTGTTTAGCCCACTGAGCTAAACCAGCCCCTGTAATGTTCTCCTATTCCGGATAACAATCCAAATCCCTCTTAAATGCCTCGATTGAACCTGCTGCCAAACCGGTTGAGTGTCAACCTGCAAATCATTCCAAACACGCCAATGGATGGCGGTAAGAGTGGGACTGAGACTCCTGGTCGGCCACGGTTGATGTGGAGTGGCGCCCCTCAAGCAATAAGCCTCTGGCAACCCTCTAGTCACCTGTTCCAGGAATAACTAACTATGGCAACAGACAAAAAGTCGGTGTGGGAAGAGAATTTGAATTGGAGTTGGAATTGGAATGGAAGATAGGAAATGTAACAGAACATAAGGACTAGGAGCAGGAGACGGCCACCTGGCCCCTCGATCCTGCTCCGACAGTCAATAAGTTCATGGACCCAGCTCCACTTACCCGCCCGCTCACCGTAACCCTTAATTCCTTTACTGTTCAAATATCTATCTATCTTTGCCTTAAAAACATCCAATGAGGCAAAGGGGAGGGAGAACAAAGGGGAAGGTCTGTGACCAGGAAGGTCTGTGACCTGCCAATATTCACCTCTCTGATTGCCCAGCGAATGTTGGAGTGGCGGTCAGCAATGCCGCGGGGGGGGGGGGGGGGGGGGGGGGGGCGGCAGCCGGGCTGGGGGACTCGGATGACTTTCTTCGGCTGGAAAAGAATCAAGTACGAATTAAGGGGTAGGGCGGAGGGCTTGGAGGCGAGGTGGGGGATGCTCGTGGCCGTGTTTGAGGAGCTGTTCGTCGCTGGACCTGGAGGGGTGAGGGGGTGAAAAGGGGAAGTTGTGTGTTGGGGAGCTTGCTCCCTGAATTGTTTACGTTTTGTAACATTTTATATAAGTTTGGAATAAAATAAAATTTCAAAAAAAAAGGAATGGACAGGTTGTCTTGTGAGGTTAGGTTTGTATCCACTGGAGTTTAGAAGACTAAGAGGCAACTTGATCGGTACTTTTAAGATCCTGAGAGGTATTGACAGGATGGCTGGGGGGGGGGCACAGTGGCGCGCGGGGGGAGGGGGGTATGGATAGACCCCTGGCTAAAGACATGGCTGCACAGGCAAAGACAATGGAAGATCAGAGCGAGCACAGTGTCATACTGCATAATAATAATCTTTATTAGTGTCACAAGTAGGCTTACATTAACACTGCAATGAAGTTACTGTGAAAAGCCCCTAGTCGCCGCATTCCGGCACCTGTTCGGGTACACGGAGGGAGAATTCAGAATGTCCAATTCACCTAACAGCACATCTTTCGGGACATGTGGGAGGAAACCGGAGCACCCGGAGGAAACCCACGCAGACACGGGGAGAACGTGTAGACTCCGCGCAGACAGTGACCCAAGCCGGGAATCGAACTCAGGACCCTGCCGCTGTGAAGCGACAGTGCTAACCGCTGTGCTACCGTGCTGCCCATTCAAAGCTGGTTAAGGATGGGGGAGTAAAGGGATGAATCTGAGGCCTTTAACGCCAACTGACCATCCTGGGGTAGAAGAGGGGAAGGTCAAAGGAGATGGAGGAAATCCGGCAAGGAGCGAGACTGGAAGATGGGGTGGGATAAGAAGAAAGTGAAGGGGAAGAAAGATCCGGAAGAAGCATTGGTGCCCGAGAGCTGTTGCAGCTTGACACTCGAGAGGAAGAAGGAGGAATTTTCTCAAAGCACCACTTGCGGTGAAGGTTGAAACGAGTCTGGGAACTCAGGCAACTTTGCGATCGAGAGAGCAGAGGCACTGAAGAGAGAGAGAGAGAGAGAGAGAGGGGCTGAGTTTGCGCATCAGGGTAATTTGCTTCGTGATAATGAGTTTTTGGGCTCTTGTTAAGGAAGAACCTGAACTTTGTTCAGGGAATTTCCTGTGTTTGTTTTGTAGGTGGGATAAACAAGATTCTGGCACAGATAATGTGACTTAACAATTGTTCCTTACTCCCTGATTATATATTGCGAGGGCTGCATGCACGGACTTGGTTTGTACACCCAAGCATGTAGAGGATTACGGGTAACCTAATTGAGGTATTTAAGGTGAATAATGGAGGTGATATGGTAGAAAGAGAGAAATTATTTCCTTTTGTTGGTGGGGCGGGCTCAGGAGGAAGTTGAGGGGAGTCCAGAACAACAGGGCTTAACTATAAATTAGAATAAGACAATTCAGTGCTGGGGAGGGGGGGGAGAGTTCTCCGTCCCGCCGCACCAGATTTCCGGTGTGCCGCGCCCCCGGGATTCCCTGACTCGCCAGCCGGCCAATGTGGGCAGCCTCACCCCCTCCGGAAACCCCGGGGCTGCCGACGCAATGGAGAATGCCGACAACGGAGAATCCAGCCCCGGATGTCAGGAAAGACGTCTTCGCTTAAAGATGGGCGGAATCCTGGAATCACTCCCCCAGAAAGGTTGGAGGCCAAATAGAAATGGCTAAACCAAGATTGGTAAGACTTTTGTCGGGTAAGGGCATTAAGGGTTTGATGTGTTGGGTAGGCTGGGTCGAGGTGAACTGCACTTGATGCAGTGTAGCGAGAGACTGACCTCCAACATTTGATAAAATGCAACACGATTTTATTCAACATCCAAACTATTATACATGTTCAACTGTGGGTTGACACTATGCTGACTTGACTGGAGACCTGACACTGGCCAGATCAGACTAACTTAGCTACCACATGTGTAGGCACTGGCTAGCTCACGAGCTCTGACTGTCTCAGAGGCTGGGTCCCGAGAATGCGGGAAAACTGACAAACGTTTCTTTGCAAGCTTTAATCACCGCCTTCGACGTGAGGTCAGACAGTTTCACCACTTCAGGGTAATTGGAGAAGTAGTCGACCAGGAGGACATAGTCACGCCCCTTGGCATGGAAAAGGTCGACACCGACTTTGGACCATGGGGAGGTCACTATCTCATGTTGCTGCAGAGTTTCTTTGGGTTGAGCTGGCTGAAATTTCTGACATGTGGGGCAGTTGAGGACCATGTTGGCAATGTCCTGGCTGATGCCTGGCCAATAGGCTGCCCCTTGAGCTCTGCGTCGACATTTCCCGACCCCCAGGTGACCCTCATGGAGTTGGCCGAGCACCATAGCTCGCATGCTCTGCAGAATCACAATCCTATCGAGCTTCATGAGGATGCCGTCCACCACCGTCAGGTCGTCCTTGACGTTGTAAAACTGGGGACACTGTCCCTTCTGCCAGCCATTTGTAAGGTGCTGCATCACACGCTGTAGCAGAGGATCCTTGGCCGTTTCCTCACAAATTTGGATGACCCTCTCACCAGTGGCCGGAAGGTTGGAGACACACAATTGCACCTGCGCATCGATTTGGCAGACAAAGTCAGTTTGTTCACACGGTGTGGTGATAGACCGGGAAAGGGCATCTGCAACAATGAGTTCTTTGCCTGGCGTGTAGACAAGTTCAAAATCATAGCGGCGTAGCTTGAGAAGGATTTGCTGTAACCGAGGCGTCATGTCATTCAAACCCTTCTGCATTATGTGGACTAGTGGCCTGTGGTCCGTCTCAACTGTGAATTTTGGGAGACCATACACATAGTCGTGAAATTTGTCGATTCCCGTTAGGAGGCTCAGGCATTCCTTCTCAATCTGAGCCTACCGTTGCTCAGTGGGCGTCATGGCTCTGGAGGCATACGCAACTGGGGCCCATGAGGAGGAGTCATCCCGTTGGAGGAGCACCGCCCCAATGCCGTCCTGGCTCGCCTCAGTGGATATTTTGGTCTCTTTGGTAGGGTCGAAGAACGCCAGAACCGGGGCTGTGGTGAGTTTTGCCCTGAGCTCACGCCATTCGTTCTCATGAGCGGGCAGCCACTGGAATTCCGTCGACCTTTTGACGAGATGGCAGAGGGCTGTGGTGTGTGCCGCCATGTTGGGAATGAACTTCCCGAGGAAGTTGACCATCCCTAGAAAGCGGAGGACGGCCTTCTTGTCCTCTGGGGTCTTCATGGCGTTGATCGCCGAGACCTTGTCAGCATCTGGCCGCACGCCTTGCTGCGAGATGTGGTCACCAAGGAATTTGATTTCTGATTGACCGAACGAGCACTTGGCTCTGTTGAGTTGGAGGCCATGTTCATGGATTCTGTGGAATACCTGCTTGAGGCGATCGATGTGTTCTTGAGGAGTTGTGGACCAGATTATGACATCGTCAACATACACGCGCACCCCCTCGATACCCTCCATCATCTGTTCCATGATGTGGTGAAACACCTCTGAGGCATTTGTTACCCAGGGGTCACTCGATTGTACCATCTGGTCAAAGCTCGCAATCTGCCCTACTCCGTCGAGGAAGTAAGGACAGTCACCAGGGACTGCCAGGTCTGTGCTGAGTGCAAGCCGCACTTCTACCGGCCGGACCGTGTGCGCCTGGTGAAGGCTTCCCACCCCTTTGAGCGCCTCAGCGTGGATTTCAAAGGGCCCCTCCCCTCCACCGACCGTATCACGTACATTCTCAGTGTGGTCGATGTGTACTCCAGATTCCCCTTCGCCATCCCATGCCGGCTATGACGTCTGCCACCGTCATCAAGGCCCTCAGCACCATCTTCGCTCTGTTCAGTTTCCCCGCCTACATCCACAGTGACAGGGGATCCTCATTCATGTGCGATGAGCTGCATCAGTTCCTGCTCAGCAGGGGTATAGCCTCCAGCAGGACGATCAGCTACAACCCCCGGGGAAACGGGCAAGTAGAATGGGAGAATGGGACAGTTTGGAGGGCCGTCCAGCTGGCCCTACGGTCCAGAAACCTCCCAGCTTCTCGCTGGCAGGAGGTCCTCCCAGACGCTCTGCACTCCATCCGGTCACTATTGTGCACCGCCACTAATAACACACCCCATGAACGTATTTTTACCTTCCCCAGGAAGTCCACATCCGGGGTGTCGCTCCTGACTTGGCTCGCTGGTCCTTCTCCGTAGGCACATCCGACTCCACAAGGCAGACCCCTTGGTGGACAGGGTTCACCTGCTCCACGCCAATCCTCAATATGCCTACGTTGAGTTCCCCGAAGGCCGCCAAGATACTGTCTCACTCAGGGACCTGGCACCGTCAGGTTCCACCCCAACACACACCCCCACCAATGCGCCCCCCCCCCACCTCCCACCACGCTGCCAATATTGACCCAACCAGACCACCCACCTCCCTCCCCTTTCCGCACAAGAGGACGAAAAGGACTTCTGCACACTCCCGGAGTTCCCCAATGACTGGCCAGCATTAGCATCGCCACCACCGCCATCGGTGCCATCTCCACCACCGCCAGCACCGACTTCGCCACCACCGTTTTGCCGCTCCCAGCGAAGCACCAAAGCACCGGACCAGCTGAACCTTTGACGGACTCTGGACCGTCAACATGGACTTTTCTTTCCCTACCACTGTACATAATTGCACTAATTGTATATAGTTTCACGTCACCCCCGCCGGACTCATTTTTAACAGGGGGTGAATGTGGTGAACCACTGTAATATGAGATGTAAGGTAGGACCTGCACTACAGGTTCGCCGGTAGCTCCTGCCGGCTGGCTCCCCCCACGGAGAACTGTATAAATATGCCTGACTTCCAGTGCCCTGCCATTTCGCCAGCTGCAGCAGGAGGCCACGCATCTGACTGTAATAAAGCCACAGTTGAACCCAACTTTAGTCTTTGTGCAATTGATCGTGTATCAGCATGAGCCACTGGCAGGTATGGCATTGCCATTGTAGTCAAGGAGCTGGCAGGCCGGTGGAAGAATGCTTGGTCTGACGCGGATGGTGTCGAGATGGGATTTCGAGATGAGGTTCGCCGATGCGCCGGTGTCCAGTTTGAACCGGATGCGAGCCTTGTTGACTGTGAGGACAGCACACCACTCGTCGTCGGGATCCACGCTGAGGAGCGGGAGGGGCGTCGCTGTCTATGAGAAAGGCAGCGCATGCTTCGTAATGATGCCCACCCGTTATGGAGATTTGAGGCACGCAGCATCAGGATCTGTTGGGCTGTCGGGGTCGGAGTCTGGCATGGCCTGCTGTATTGAACGGATGCTTCAGCGCTGCGACTGGGATCGCTGGATGCTGGACAGTGGAGCAGATCTGCAAAGGGCTGCGTAGGGGCCAAGCTTGCCACACTGAAGGCACCGTCGTGATTTTGCCGGACATTGCCGCTTTATATGGGCGGAGCCACAATTCGGACACG
The DNA here is from genome assembly GCF_047496885.1 of Scyliorhinus torazame. Taxonomy (NCBI): domain Eukaryota; kingdom Metazoa; phylum Chordata; class Chondrichthyes; order Carcharhiniformes; family Scyliorhinidae; genus Scyliorhinus; species Scyliorhinus torazame. The sequence continues at coordinate 29,291,986 of NC_092735.1, forward strand.
TCATGACGCCAACCTCAGCGCGTTCCATGCGCCATCGCGCATGCGCAGTGCGGTCGAAGGACGTACGCACCTGCGCAGTCTGGTCGTCGGTCTCGCCGTCCCCTGGGTCGTGGCGCGCATGCGCAGGGGCCCAGGAAAAGCGCGCGGAATGGCCACTCTCGTTGATACTTAGGCCCTGCGTTTGTGCGATGGCCGTTTCTGCCGCCCTGATGTGGGAGTACCGATTGTTAGCATGTTCGTGGAGAACGCACGTTTCGATGGCGATGGCGAGGGTGAGCCGCTTGACTTACAGGAGCTGCTGGCGAAGGGAATCGGACTGGATCCCGAAAACGATCTGATCCCGGATCATGGAATCAGTGGTCGAGTCATAGTTACATGACTGCGCGAGGATGCGGAGATTGGTCAGAAAGGACTGAAAAGGTTCATCCTTACCCTGAAGCCTGTGCTGGAAAACGTACCGTTCAAAGCTCTCATTCACCTCAGTGTCGCAGTGGCTGTCGAACTTCAGTAGGACTGTTTTAAATTTCGTCTTGTCTTCGCCTTCAGCGAATGTAAGGGAGTTGTAGATGTGGATGGCGTGGTCCCCGGCCGTGGAGAGGAATAGTGCAATTTTCCTGGCGTCCGATACGGCCTCAAGATCGGTGGCTTCGAGATAGAGTTGGAACTTTTGTTTGAAGATCCTCCAATTTGCACCGAGGTTGCCGGCGATGCGGAGCTGCGGAGGAGGGCGGACGTTTTCCATGTCACCGGTATGGCTGTTTGCCGGTCAGCGCTGATTCACTCAAGGTAGATCCGTCAAATTTTCAGCATCACTCAGCTGGTACCATGATGTGTTGAGTAGGCTGGGTCGAGGTGAACTGCACTTGATGCAGTGTAGCGAGAGACTGACCTCCAACACTTGATAAAATGCAACACGATTTTATTCAACATCCAAACTATTATACATGTTTAACTGTGGGTCGACACTATGCTGACTTGACTGGAGACCTGACACTAGCCTGACCAGACTAACCTAGCTACCACATGGTGTAGGCACTGGCTAGCTCACGAGCTCTGACTGTCTCAGAGGCTGGGTCCCGAGAGTGCGGGAAAACTGGTGCCCTCTGGCTTTATAGTGGTCGTGTCCTGTCTGGTGATTGGCTGCTCTGTTCTGTGTGCTTACTGGTCATCTTGTGTGTCAATCACTGCCAGTCTGCACTCCATTGTATACATAGATGTATGTTATGACAGGGTTCAGGAACCGAGGCAGGCAGATGGGAGTTAAGACACAGGTCAGCCATGATCTAAGTGAACGGCAGAAGAGGCTCGAGGGGCTGAATGGTCTTCTCCGGTTCCAATGTTCCTTTCAGCCCTGGTCCCAAAAAGACGGAGATCCCTCCACATTGGAGCAGGCCCTCAAGTGTGGAGGATGATCGAAGCTTTGGAACAACTTTCAGGAATTCCACAAGTAATTGTTCCTTTGACTTCCCTTTGTTCCCATTTCTTTGGTTTTATTTTATTATTTTTGGTCCGTGGGCTCATAATCGGAATGCACCTTCAGCAGCCGACATAAGCTGAGGCAGCCTGCTGGTCAGGACAGGGTGTTCCAGGGTTGTTTTTATGGACAGGAGAAACAGACTCGGCGTCGTCAAGGGAATCTTAAGAACCGGGTTTGGAGGAAGTCCCAGGTGATTTAACCTGAGGGTCGCCGCACCTCAGGTGAGGAGTAAGGCTGAGAAGGCGGGGCCTTCACAAATAACCTCAGCTGGTACGGGGATTGAACCCGCGCTGCTGGCCTCGCTCCGCATCATGAACCAGCCGTACAGCCCACTGAGCTAAACCGGTCCCCTCAAACACCAAGTTGTTTCCCTTCTCTCACCCAGTGATAATAACTGGTCACGTCTCTCATTACCGGGCAGCACGGTAGCACAGTGGCTAGTACAGTTGCTTCACAGCTCCAGGGTCCCAGGTTCGATTCCCCGGCTCGGGTCACTGCCGGTGCGGAGTCCGTACGTTCTCCCCGTGTGTGCGTGGGTTTCCTTCGGGTGCTCCGGTTTCCTCCCACTGTCCAAAGATGTGCAGGTTAGGTGGATTGGCCATGATAAATTGCCTTTAGTGTCCAAAAAGATTGGGTAGGGTTACTGGGTTACGAGGATAGGGTGGAGGTGTGGGTATGGACTTGGGTAGGGTGCTCTTTCCAAGGGCCTGTGCAGACTCGATGGGCTGAATGGCCTCCTTCTGTACTGTAAATTCTATGATCTATGATCTAATGTTGAGGGAATTTGCGGCATGCGAATTGCCAGTCATGTTTTGTACACGGCACTCTAAAGGAACTCCCAAAACAGTGCTTTAAGAGATCCTTGGGAAAGGCGTTATATAAATGCGAGTCTTTCTTATTGACTGGAGTTGTTCCGTCTCTCCCACGGGAAGGTGTCTGAAGTTGGGCTCATTTCTCTCAATTGAACCTGAAAAGCCCACGTTTCCCTTGCCGTCCCCCATACGTCAAATATCCAACACCGACAAACAACCACGTGGGTCTTCTTCCTCCTTGTGTCTCCTGCATGAAAACCACTGTTACTTCTCAGCAACCAGTGCTGTGTCAGTATTCAAAATATGGCCTGATTGTTCCAGCGAGTTGCCCATAAGGGAGGCGGTGGCATATGGGGGAGGCAGTGGTGTATTGGTATTGTCACTGGATTAGAACAAAGAACAAAGAAAAATACAGCACAGGAACAGGCCCTTCGGCCCTCCAAGCCTGTGCCGACCATGCTGCCCGTCTAAACTACAATCTTCTACACTTCTTGGGTCCGTATCCCTCTATTCCCATCCTATTCATGTATTTGTCAAGATGCCCCTTAAACATCACTATCGCCCCTGCTTCCACCACCTCCTCCGGCAGCGAGTTCCAGGCACCCACTACCCTCTGCGTAAAAACTTGCTTTGCACATTTCCTCTAAACCTTGCCCCTCGCACCTTAAACCTATGCCTCCTAGTAATTGACCCCTCTACCCTGGTAATGCAGAGACTAGTAATGCACAGACCCAGGATACTGCTCTGGTTACAATCTCATCGCAGCAGATGGTGAAATTTTAATTCAGGAAAAGTCTGGAATTAAAGTCCAAATTGTCGTAAAAACCCATCTGGTTCACTAATGCCCTTCAGGGAAGGAAATCTGCCGGCCTTGCCCAGTCTGGCCTACATGTGACCCCAGATCTTGAAAAATGCCCTCTGAAATGGCCCAGCAAGCCACTCCATTGGCAGGTAATTAGGGATGGGAAATAAATACTGGCCCAGCCAGTAACACCCACATCCCATGAACAAATTTGTTTTTGAAATGACCAAGTGAGAAACGGTAAAACTTTGGTCCCAATGTTTCTGACTCAAAATGGTGAAGTTATTTTCAAAGTGGTGATGGGGGTTGCTCAAGAGGCCAGATTTGGAGGAACGCCCTTAAATCTCGACTCACAAAGCTGGATTCATCTGGTTTTTTTTAATGGGATATGCATCTCTTTAGGCTCTGAGGGAGTGGCAGCATTGAAGCTGTTTGAGTGTTGATCCAACTCGAATGGCAACTTCTCGTCCCAGACCGAGAGTCGTGAACACAGCCCAGTCCATCACGCGAACCCGCCTCCCATCCATTTTGATTCTGTCTACAGCCCCCGCTGCCTTGGGAAAGCGGGAAACATAATCAAAGACCCCTCCCACCCGGGTTATTCTCTCTTCCAACATCTTCCATCGGGCAGGAGATACAAAAGTCTGAGAACACGCACTAACAGGTTCAATAAAAGCTTCTTTCCCGCTGTTACCAGACTCCTGAATGGCTCTCTTATGGACTGAACTGATCTCTTCACACATTGTCTCTACTGAGTACTTCTCTACACTCCGTATGCTCACCCGATGCCTGTGTCTATGTATTTACATTCTGTATTTATATATGTCCTATGTTTTGTTTCATGTACGGAACGATCTGTCTGGACTGTACGCAGAACAATACTTTTCACTGTACCTCGGTACACGTGACAATAAAACAAATCCAATCCAAAGCACTGTTGAAGTGTAGTCACTGTTGCAATGTAGGCAATACGGCAGCTAATTTGTGCTCAGCAAGCTCTGACAAACAGCCATATGATTATAGCCAGGTCATGTGTTTTGATGATAGCGATTGGGGGCTGAATAGTGGCTCAGTTGGTGCCACTTTTGCCTTGGAGTCAGGAGGTAGCGTGTTGAAGTCCTACTCCACCGGCTGGGAGTACGAAACACTAGGGTGATGCTCTGGTGCCATACGGAGGGTGGAGGTGCCAATGTTTGAATGGGAGGTTAAAAACCAAGGCCCAGGGCAGCACGGTGGCGCAGTGGTTAGCACAGCTGCCTCACGGAACCGAGGTCCCAGGCTCGGTTCCCGGCTCTGGGTCACTGTCCGTGTGGAGTTTGCACATTCTCCCCGTGTCTGCGTGGGTTTCGCCCCCACAACCCAAAGATGTGCAAGGTAGGTGGATTGAACATGCTAAATTGCCCCTTAACTGGAATAAATGAATTGAGTACTTTAAATTTATTATTAAAAACAGGATTTGCACATTGTTCTCAGAATAGTATTCTGCCTGTTGAGTGTGTAAGCACATCCACCTCTCTTGGGATTAATTTCTATCATTGCCTTGATAATTATTTATGCCACACCACTCAAACTTCCAAGAAGTGTTACGATTGCCTCTGGTGTGAATGCATCATTTCCTTTGGCTCATGAACAGGGGAGTGAAGGGAAATTCTGGAACATTTTAGTGCCAAATACAGAGTCACAGCAATTTGCTTGGGGTCTTGGCTTGAATCCCCGACTAACATTGAAACCCGAACTAATGATTCCACATCACTAGTGGACAGAGAGTCCTTCTTTTAAAATGCAAGCTGCTGGACTATGTTCCTCTCAATTTTCCAAGCCATTAATCACACATCACACATGTGACAAAGAAAACTGAGCTTGTGTGGTAGTATGCATTAGGGGTCATGTGGGACTGTGAAGCTGTGATGTCATTGGCTGACAGATCCCGGGTCCTGGTTGGCTGTTGACCTCTAGCTCCACCCTGAAGGCGGAGTATAAGAACCAGGAGTTCTCCCCCGCAGGCCAGTCTGTTACTGAACTGCGGGGAACAAGTCACGCTTAATAAAGCCTCATCGACTTCATCTCTATTCGTCTCTCGTGAGTCTTTGTGCGCTACAATTTATTAAGCGTGCTTAAAGGACTATGGAGCTCAGGATCATCCCGGAATGCCTGAGGATCAGCCCCCACGCAGTGAACTCAGCAGCAGCTTTCAAACACTGGCAGACTTGTTTCGAGGCCTACCTCAGAACGGCCCCCGGCCGGGTCACAGAAGACCAGAAACTACAGGTCCTGCACTCGAGGGTAAGCCCGGAAATTTTCCCTCTCATCGAAAACGCAGAGGATTTCCAGACGGCGTTCGCAGCACTAAAGAGCATCTATATTCGCCCAGTGAACCAGATCTACGCACGCTACCAACTCGCAATGAGACGGCAAAATCCCGGAGAATCGCTGGACGAATTCTACGCCGCGCTGCTAATTTTGGGATGGGCCTGCAGCTGGCCGCCGGTAAACGCGATTGAACACATGGACATGTTGATGCGTGATGCTTTTGTCGCAGGTATGAACTCTCCCCCAATCCGCCAAAGACTTTTGGAAAAAGAGTCGCTGGGACTCTCAGAGGCACGGGCCCTTGCAGCCTCCCTGGATGTAGCCGCGCGAAACGCCCGCGCGTACGGCCCCGGCCTGCTCGGCAGCCCCTTGGGCTCCGTGGACCCCCGTCGCGACAAACCCCCCCCACCCCACAGGCTTGCGCGGTTCAGACTCCAAGTCGTCCCGGGGGAGCCCGCTGCTATTTCTGCGGCCTGACGAAACACCCCCGGCAGCGCTGCCCGGCCCGCGCAGCGATTTGCAAGAGCTGCGGGAAAAAGGGCCATTTCGCGGCTGTGTGCCGGTCCCGGGAGGTCGCCGCTGTCCCAGGAGAAGAAGCAGTCCTGCGCGTTTCTAACGCTCCCCAACCCCCCCCCAGTGCCCTATGTACGACCCGCAAGCGCAGCAATTTTGGGTCCCGGTCACCGCTATCCCCGGAGAACAAGGAGTCCTGCGCGTTTCAAACGCTCCCCAACCCCCCCAGCGCCCCATGTGCGACCCGCAGGCGCCGCCATTTTGGGTCCCGGCCACCACGAGGGGAGGAGGGGCGCCGCCATCTTGGGACCCCCCAGCCCTGTGCGAGGCATGGGGGCGGCCATTTTGTCCACCCCCGCCGCCATCTTGTGACCCCCCAGCCATGTGCGATGCATGGGGGCGGCCATTTTGTTCACCCCCGCCGCCATCTTGGACGGCAACAACGTACCCCAGTGTCGACGGCTCCACGGGGTTCGAGGAAGACGCTCAAGCACTACGATCACGTCTGGCCTCAATGACGCTGGACCAAGCACGGCCCCGGACGCTCCAGACGACGACAACAACGGTGCTGATAAACGGGCACGAGACACCATGCCTGCTCGACTCCGGGAGCACAGAAAGCTTCATCCACCCCGACACGGTAAGACGCTGTTTTTTGACCATCCGTCCCAGTGCGCAAAAGATTTCCCTAGCTGCAGGATCCCACTCCGTACAGATTAAAGGCTTCTGCATAGTAACCCTAACGGTGCAAGGGAGGGAGTTTAAAAACTACAGGCTCTACGTCCTTCCCCAACTCTGCGCGCCCACATTACTGGGATTAGACTTCCAGTGCAATCTGCAGAGCCTAACCTTCCAATTCGGCGGCCCAATACCCCCACTCACTATCTGCGGCCTCGCAACCCTCAAGGTTGAGCCCCCATCCTTGTTTGCAAACCTCACCCCGGATTGCAAACCCGTCGCCACTAGGAGCAGACGGTACAGCGCCCAGGACCAGACATTCATTCGGTCCGAAGTCCAGCGGCTACTGAAGGAAGGCATAATCCAGGCCAGCAATAGTCCCTGGAGAGCACAGGTGGTAGTAGTAAAGACAGGGGAGAATCAAAGGATGGTCATAGACTATAGCCAGACCATCAACAGGTACACACAACTAGATGCGTACCCTCTCCCCGCATATCCGACATGGTCAATCGGATTGCCCAATATAAGGTCTTCTCCACCGTGGACCTCAAGTCCGCCTACCATCAGCTCCCCATCCGCCCAAGTGACCGCAAGTACACAGCCTTCGAGGCAGACGGGCGATTATGCCACTTCCTAAGGGTCCCATTTGGCGTCACAAACGGGGTCTCGGTCTTCCAACGAGAGATGGACCGAATGGTTGATCAACACGGGTTGCAGGCCACGTTCCCGTATCTCGACAACGTAACCATCTGCGGCCACGATCAGCAGGACCACGACGCCAACCTCCAAAAATTCCTCCAGACCGCTAAAGCCTTGAACCTCACATACAACGAGGACAAGTGCGTTTTCAGCACAAACCGGCTAGCCATCTTGGGATATGTAGTGCGCAATGGGATAATAGGCCCCGACCCCGAACGCATGCGCCCCCTCATGGAATTTCCCCTTCCTCACTGCTCAAAAGCCCTAAAACGCTGCCTGGGGTTCTTTTCATATTACGCCCAGTGGGTCCCCCAGTACGCAGACAAGGCCCGCCCCCTAATACAGACCACGACCTTCCCTCTGTCGACAGAGGCTTGCCAGGCCTTCAGCCGCATCAAAGCGGATATCGCAAAGGCCACGATGCGCGCCATCGACGGGTCCCTCCCCTTCCAGGTCGAGAGCGACGCCTCCGATGTAGCTCTAGCGGCCACCCTTAACCAAGCGGGCAGACCTGTGGCCTTTTCCTCCCGAACCCTCCACGCTTCAGAAATCCGCCACTCCTCAGTGGAAAAGGAAGCCCAAGCCATAGTGGAAGCTGTGCGACATTGGAGGCATTACCTGGCCGGCAGGAGATTGACTCTCCTCACGGACCAACGGTCGGTAGCCTTCATGTTCGATAATGCACAGCGGGGCAAAATTAAAAACGACAAGATCTTAAGGTGGAGGATCGAGCTCTCCACCTTCAACTATGAGATCCTGTACCGTCCCGGAAAGCTGAACGAGCCGTCCGATGCCCTATCCCGCGGCACATGTGCCAACGCACAAATTAACCACCTCCAAACCCTCCACGAGGACCTCTGCCACCCGGGGGTCACTCGGTTCTACCACTTTATAAAGTCCCGCAACCTCCCCTACTCTGTGGAGGAGGTCCATACAGTCACAAGGAACTGCCATATCTGCGCAGAGTGCAAACCGCACTTTTTCAGGCCGGATGGTGCGCACCTGATCAAGGCTTCCCGTCCCTTTGAACGCCTTAGTCTGGATTTCAAAGGGCCGCTCCCCTCCACCGACCGCAACACATACTTCCTGAATGTGGTGGACGAGTACTCCCGTTTCCCCTTCGCCATCCCCTGACCTGACATGACAGCGGCCACAGTTATTAAAGCCCTTAACACCATATTCACACTGTTCGGTTGCCCCGCATACGTCCACAGCGACAGGGGGTCCTCCTTCATGAGTGACGAGCTGCGCCAGTTCCTGCTCAGCAACGGTATAGCCTTGAGCAGGACGACCAGCTACAACCCCCGGGGGAACGGGCAAGTAGAGAGGGAGAACGGCACGGTCTGGAAGACTGTCCTACTGGCCCTATGGTCCAGGGACCTCCCAGTTTCACGGTGGCAGGAGGTCCTCCCGGACGCTCTCCACTCCATCCGGTCGCTACTGTGTACTAGCACTAACCAAACGCCTCATGAGCGCCTCCTTGTCTTCCCCAGGAAGTCCTCCTCTGGAACGTCACTGCCGACCTGGCTGGCGGCCCCAGGACCCATCTTGCTCCGAAAACATGTGCGGGCACACAAGTCGGACCCGTTGGTTGAGAGGGTTCACCTCCTCCACGCGAACCCGCAGTACGCTTACGTGGAGTACCCCGACGGCTGACAGGACTCGGTCTCCCTGCGAGATCTGGCGCCCGCCGGCAACACGCACACCCCCCCGACACCAATCACCCCCTCGCTGCCACCGGCGCACCCCGCCACTGCCCCCTTCCCGGGAGGATCGGTCCTCCTCCCAGGTCCGACCAGAAGTGAAGCTGAAGCAGAAACCGTAAGGCTCCCGGAGACGACAACATGGGAACAAGCACCACCACCGGGGCCGAGGCGATCGACAAGGACGACCAGACTGCCCGACCGACTCGGGGCATGGATGTAACACTACAATGTTGTGGACTTTAACGAGAACTTTTTTTCTTTTCCCCCTTACGACTACTGTAAATAGTGCAAAACAAAAAAAAAAACCCTGTACATACTGTGATGACATGCAAAAGTTTTCCTCCCAGGACCAGCCTTGTAAACCCTTACCACCATGCGAAGCACCACCCCGCCGGGTTCATTTTTAACAAGGGGTGAATGTGGTAGTATGCATTAGGGGTCATGTGGGACTGTGAAGCCGTGATGTCATTGGCTGACAGATCCCGGGTCCTAGTTGGCTGTTGACCTCTAGCTCCGCCCTGAAGGCGGAGTATAAGAACCAGGAGTTCTCCCCCGCAGGCCAGTCTGTTACTGAACTGCGGGGAACAAGTCACGCTTAATAAAGCCTCATCGACTTCATCTCTATTCGTCTCTCGTGAGTCTTTGTGCGCTACAGCTTGTTCGACTCAAACTGTACGATCGCAATGCCAATTCATACACTTTAAGCAATTGTTATACAGGGGAGAGAGAGGCAAACTGAATTCCTTTATTTTTCTTGCCATCTGTCTGTAAGTAGCAGTGTTTTAATTTGTGAAATAGACGGTGACGTGTTTCCCCCCCCCCAAACCTTCTGTTTGCGAATTCAATCTCAAAGTGACTTGCGGCAAACTCTGTCGAGGGTTAAATCAGAAGTATTGTTTACTCATACATTCAAACCAGGGGATAGTTGTCCCTGCAGTGTGCACAAGATGGAGACATGAAAGAAAATAAATTTACAACTGGGAATAGTTCACTCGAGTTTAGTTAGCTTTTTGTGAGGGCCACGAAGAATCCAGCACGGATTTGTAGAATCGAAAGAAATAACTTTATTTACAATTACATATATACAACAGTGGCAGTACTCCACCACTGCTCTCTCCTCTCTAGCTGGTTCCACACTGGCCAGTTCTATTTATGCAGGTGACTCTGCTAATGATTTCTCTGCCAGCAGCCCCCCCCCCCCCCCCCCCCCCCCTCCCTCATTGGGGGAGCTCATACTCACTAAGGATTGTGGGATTGCCAGCAGTCCCCAGCCAGTAGTAACAGGCAGGTTATAACATAGCTATAAGCAGGAGTTTCCAATTCCTTCAAAGCTGATAATGCCGCAGCAAGATGTGGTTAGGAGACTGAAACTTGGACCATTCTACAGACCATGATGGCAATCCTCCAGAGAACCACGCTTTGAGGAGGTTTTGACTTGAGGCAGGCTATGTTGTCACTCTGGAGTCCGTGGTGTTGACAGGCTGGATATTAACAGCCAACTGCCCTGGCACTCTAAGAATGTAACGTTAAACTTTCCAAAGGAGCTCAGGTCATGTAGTGTTGGCCACCATTGAGTCAGTTTCAGGTTAACAATCAGTTTCCATGGACTTCGGTCGAACCCCATTGCTCACCTTCGGAGATGGATGGTGTCTTTTAGCGCCTTCACAGGTATAACAAGTTTTGATAGCTCCTTTTTCTTTGACCCAGGCTGAGGAGACAGACCATCTGCTGCTCCCTTGTTTCATCGATTGTAATGGGTCCACACGACGATAGGCGTGAGGTTCCACAAGGATGAAGGATGAGCTTTGTCCTATAATTACTGTTAAAAGTTTCCAGAGCTGTAGCCAACTTGTAAATCATGTGGCCCACATGTAGCGGACATGGAGCTGGAGCCTCCATCCCATCGCACCAGATTTCTGGTTCAGCACGCCGTCGGGATTCTCCGTATTGCCGGCTGTCTAATGAGGTTTCCCATTGTGGGGCATTCCCACGCCGTGGGGAAACCCCCGGGCTGCCGGCCCAACGGGGCGGACAATTCAGCCCCATGTGTTTGGTCGAGCAAAGTCCAGTTTTAAATAAGGAGAAAGTAAGGTTTGATTTAAACAGTAAGAAGTCTTACAACACCAGGTTAAAGTCCAACAGGTTTATTTGGAATCACTAGCTTTCGGAGCATAGCTCCTTCCTCAGGTGACTGGGTGGAGGAGCAGCACTCCGAAAGCTAGTGATTCGAAACAAATCTGTTGGACTTTAACCTGGTGTTGTAAGATTTCTTACTGTGCCCACCCCTGTCCAACGCCGGCATCTCCACATCTTGATTTAAACAGTTTATGATATATTTCATGTCTTATGGATACGACACAATGGTTCACCATGTGCAAAGGAAGCTGAGGGGAGATCTGGATGTACAAGGTTACGACAGGTAGGCAAGGAAAAGCTGTTCCCATTGGGAAAACAGTGGGGAATAGAGAATAAAGAGGGAGAGATGATTGTGCGAATGATGCTATTGGAGTTCAATGGGGGATAATACTTTGGTCACTTTGACCTTCCTGGCAGATACAGCAGAAATTCCTGTTTAACTCAAAGTTTCTACAGCAAAGTTAGGAGTGATCTGCAGTGTGCGTAAAGTCTTTTTGCCAGACATATGTCACTGAACTAGTAATCCAGAGACCCAGAATAATGCTCTGAGGTCCTGGGTTCAAATCCCACCATGGTAGACGGTGAGATTTGAATTCATTAAAAATAAAACACGGCTGGCTCTGATGTTCAGCAGGGAGGGTCAAAGCGCAGAAGAGCAATAGTCATAGGGGACTCTATAGTCAGGGGCACAGATAGGCACTTCTGTGGACGTGAAAGAGACTCCAGGATGGTATGTTGCCTCCCTGGTGCCACGGTCCAGGATGTCTCCGAACGGGTAGCGGGTATGCTGAAGGGGTAGGGCAAACAGGCAGAGGTCGTTGTACATATTGGTACGAGCGACATAGGCAGGAAGGGGCATGAGGTCCTGCAGCAGGAGTTCAGGGAGCTAGGGAGAAAGTTAAAAGACAGCACCTCTAGGGTTGTAATCTCGCGATTACTCCTTGTGCCACGTGCCAGTGAGGCTAGAAATAGGAAGATAGAGCAGCTAAACAGCTGGTGTAGGAGGGAGGATTTCCGTTATCTGGACCACTGGGAGCTCTTCCGGGGCAGGTGTGACCTGTATAAGAAGGACGGGTTGCATCTAAACTGGAGAGGCATAAATATCCTGGCCGCGAGGTTTGCTACTGTCACACGGGAGGGTTTAAACTAGTATGGCAGGGGGGTGGGCACAGGAGCAATATGTCAGAAGATGAGAAAATTGGGGGGGAACTAGGGAATAGGGCCAGTATGGCTCTGAGGAAGACCAGACAGGGAGATGTTGCTGAAAACAGCGGGACTGGTGGCCTGAAGTGCATATGTTTTAATGCAAGAAGTATAACAGGTAAGGCAGATGAATTTAGAGCTTGGATTAGTACTTGGAACTATGATGTTGTTGCAATTACAGAGACCTGGTTGAGGGAAGGACAGGATTGGCAACTAAACATTCCAGGATTTAAATGTTTTAGGGATAGAGGGGGATGTAAAAGGGGTGGTGGAGTTGCGCTACTGGTTAGGGAGAATATGACGCTGTTAATCTAGTGATGGGAGACAAGGAAATAGCTGAGGAACTAAATAAGTACTTTGCGTCAGTCTTCACAGTAGAAGACATGAGTAATATCCCAACAATTCAGGAGAGTCAGGGGGCAGAGTTGAATATGGTAGCCATCACAAAGGAGAAAGTGCTAGAGAAACTAAGAGGTCTAAAAATTGATAAATCTCCGGGCCCAGATGGGCTACATCCTAGAGTTCTAAAGGAGATAGCTGAAGAAATAGTGGAGGCGTTAGTTATGATCTTTCAAAAGTCACTGGAGTCAGGGAAAGTCCCAGAGGATTGGAAAATCGCTGTTGTAACCCCCCTGTTCAAGAAGGGAACAAGGAAAAAGATGGAAAATTATAGGCCAATTAGCCTAACCTCGGTTGTTGGCAAGATTCTAGAATCCATTGTTAAGGATGAGATTTCTAAATTCTTGGAAGTGCAGGGTCGGATTAGGACAAGTCAGCATGGATTTAGTAAGGGGAGGTTGTGCCTGACAAACCTGTTAGAGTTCTTTGAAGGGATAACAAATAGGTTAGACCAAGGAGAGCCAATGGATGCTATCTATCTTGACTTCCAAAAGGCCTTTGATAAGGTGCCTTACGGGAGACTGCTGAGTAAAATATGGGCCCATGGTATTCGAGGCAAGGTACTAACATGGATTGACGATTGGCTGTCAGGCAGAAGGCAGAGAGTTGGGATAAAAGGTTCTTTTTCGGAATGGCAACCGGTGACGAGTGGTGTCCCGCAGGGTTCAGTGTTGGGGCCACAGCTGTTCTCTTTATATATTAACGGTCTAGATGACGGGACTGGGGGCATTCTGGCTGAGTTTGCTGATGATACAAAGATAGGTGGAGGTGCAGGTAGTATGGAGGAGGTGGGGAGGCTGCAGAAAGATTTAGACAGTTTAGGAGAGTGGTCCAAGAAATGGCTGATGAAATTCAACGTGGGCAAGTGCGAGGTCTTGCACTTTGGAAAAAGAATAGAGGCATGGACTATTTTCTAAACGGTGACAAAATTCATAATGCTGACGTGCAAAGGGACTTTGGGAGTCCTAGTCCAGGATTCTCTAAAGGTAAACTTGCAGGTTGAGTCCGTAATTAAGAAAGCAAATGCAATGTTGAGATTCATCTCAAGAGGCTTGGAATATAAAAGCAGGGATGTACTTCTGAAGCTTTATAAAGCATTAGTTAGGCCCCATTTATAATACTGTGAGCAATTTTGGGCCCCACACCTCAGGAAGGATATACTGGCACTGGAGCGGGTCCAGCGGAGATTCACACGGATGATCCCAGGAATGGTCGGCCTAACATACGATGAACGTCTGAGGATCCTGGGATTATATTCATTAGAGTTTAGGAGGTTGAGGGGAGATCTAATAGAAACTTACAAGCTAATGAATGGCTTAGATAGGGTGGACGTAGGGAAGTTGTTTCCATTCGCAGAGGAGACTAGGACCCAGGGGCACAGCCTTAGAATAAAAGGGAGTCAATTTAGAACAGAGATGAGGAGAAATTTCTTCAGCCAGAGAGTGGTGGGTCTGTGGAATTCATTGTCACAGAGGGCGGTGGAGGCCGGGACGTTGAGTGTCTTTAAGACAGAAGTTGATAAATTCTTGATTTCTCGAGGAATTAAGGGCTATGGAGAGAGAGCGGGTAAATGGAGTTGAAATCAGCCATGATTGAATGGTGGAGTGGACTCGATGGGCCGAATGGCCTTACTTCCGCTCCTATGTCTTATGGTCTTATGGTCTAATATCACAACTGTACTGCAGGAGGACACCTCAGAGGGCAGCAAGGCTATATGGGTAGAGATCAGGAATAAGAAGGGTGCAGTCACAATGTTGGGGGCTTACAGCCAGCGGGAGATAGAGGAGCAGATAGGTAGACAGATTTTGGAAAGGAGTAAAAGCCACAGGGTTGTTTTGATGGGAGACTTTAATTTCCCCAATATTGACTGGGACTCACTTAGTGCTAGGGGCTTGGACGGGGCAGAGTTTGTAAGGAGCATCCAGGAGGGCTTCTTAAAACAATATGTAGATAGTCCAACCAGGGAAGGGCAATACAGGACCTGGTATTGGGGAATGAGCCCGGCCAGGAGGTAGAAGTTTCAGTAGGGAGCATTTCGGGAACAGTGATCACAATTCAGTAAGTTTTAAAGTGCTGGTGGACAAGGATAAGAGTGGTCCTAGGCTGAATGTGCTAAATTGGGGAAGGCTAATTATAACAATATTAGGCAGGAACTGAAGAACCTAGATTGGGGGCGGATGTTTGAGGGTAAATCAACATCTGACATGTGGGAGGCTTTCAAATGTCAGTTGAAAGGAATTCAGGATCGGCATGTTCCTGTGCGGAAGAAGGATAAATACGGCAATTTTCGGGCACCTTGGATAACGAGAGATATTGTAGGCCTCGTCAAAAAGAAAAAAGAGGCATTCGTCAGGGCTAGATGGCTGAGAACAGACAAAGCCTGTGTGGAATTTAAGGAAAGTAGGAAGGAACTTAAGCAAGGAGTCAGGAGGGCTAAAAGGGGTCACGAAAAGTCATTGGCAAATAGGGTTAAGGAAAATTCCAAGGCTTTTTACACGTACATAACAAGGAAGAGGGTAGCCAGGGAAAGGGTTGGCCCACTGAAGGACAGGCAAGGGAATCTATGTGTGGAGCCAGAGGAAATGGGTGAGGTACTGAATGAATACTTTGCATCAGTATTCACCAAAGAGAAGAAATTGGTGGATGTTGAGTCTGGAGAAGGGTGTGTAGATAGCCTGGGTCACATTGAGATCCAAAAAGACGAGGTGTTGGGCGTCTTGAAAAATATTAAGATAGATAAGTCCCCAGGGCCTGATGGGATCTACCCCAGAATACTGAAGGAGGCTAGAGAGGAAATTGCTGAGGCCTTGACAGAAATCTTTGGATCCTTACTGTCTTCAGGTGATGTCCCGGAGGACTGGAGAATAGCCAATGCTGTTCCTTTGTTTAGGAAAGGTAGCAAGGATAATCCAGGGAACTACAGGCCGGTGAGCCTTATGTCAGTGGTAGGGAAATTACTGGAGAGAATTCTTCGAGACAGGATCTACTCCCATTTGGAAGCAAGTGGACGTATTAGCGAGAGGCAGCACGTTTTGTGAAGGGGAGATCGTGTCTCACTAACTTGATAGAGATTTTCGAGGTCACAAAGATGATTGATGCAGGTAGAGCTGTGGATGTTGTCTATATGGACTCCAGTAAGGCCTTTGACAAGGTCCCTCATGGCAGACTGGTACAAAAGGTGAAGTCACACGGGATCAGGGGTGAGCTGGCAAGGTGGATACAGAACTGGCTAGGTCATAGAAGGCAGAGAGTAGCAATGGAAGAGTGCTTTTCTGATTGGGGGGCTGTGACTAGTGGTGTTCCGCAGGGATCAGTGCTTGGGACCTTTGCTGTTCAGAGGATATATAAATGATTTGGAGGAAAATGTAACTGGTCTGATTAGTAAGTTTGCAGACGACACAAAGGTTGGTGGAATTGCAGATAGTGATGAGGAATGTTAGAGGATACAGCAGGATTTAGATCATTTAGAGACTTGGGCGGAGAGATGGCAGATGGAGTTTAATCCAGACAAATGTGAGGTAATGCATTTTGGAAGGTCTAATGCAGGTAGGGAATATACAGTGAATGGTAGAACCCTCAAGAGTATTGAAAGTCAGAGAGATCTAGGTGTACAGGTCCACAGGTCACTGAAAGGGGCAACACAGGTGGAGAAGGTAGTCAAGAAGGCATATGGCATGCTTGCCTTCATTGGACGGGGCATTGAGTATAAAAATTGGCAAGTCATGTTGCAGCTGTATAGAACCTTAGTTAGGCCACACTTGGAGTATAGTGTTCAATTCTGGTCGCCACACTGCCAGAAGGATGTGGAGGCTTTAGAGAGGGTGCAGCAGAGATTGACCAGGATGTTGCCTGGTATGGAGGGCATTAACTAAGAGGAGCGGTTAAATAAACTCGGTTTGTTCTCACTGGAACGACGGAGGTTGAGGGGCGACCTGATAGAGGTCTACAAAACTATGAGGGGCATAGACAGAGTGGATAGTCAGAGGCTTTTTCCCAGAGTAGAGGGGTCAATTACTAAGGGGGGGGAGGTTTAACGTGCGAGAGACAAGGTTTTAGAGGAGATGTACGAGGTACGTTTTTTACACAGGTGCCTGGAACTCGCTGCCGGAGGAGGTGGTGGAAGCAGGGACGATAGTGACGTTTAAGGGGCATCTTGACAAATACATGAATAGGATGGTAATAGAGGGATACGGACCCAGGAAGTGTAGAAGATTGTAGTTTAGTCGGGCAGCATGGTCGGCACAGGCTTGGAGGGCTGAAGGGCCTGTTCCTGTGCTGTACTTTTCTTTGTTCTTTGTTAATCTGGAATTAAGAGTTTAATGATATCCGGGAAACCAATGTTGTAAAAACACACCTGGATCACGAATGCTGGCCGGAGCCATTGGGATTTGTTGTTCCCTTAGGCAACGCACCCCTGACTGCGACCTCCCCGGCAGCGGGGGGTGGCTTCATTGACAAGCGGCGGGAGTAGAGACTCCCGCTGTTATCGAACAGCACGCTGCCATGAAACACGCGGCCGGGGAAATCGGAGAATCCATCCCGTCTTTAGGGGGGGAAATCTGCCATCATTTTCGTTATAATAATAATCTTTATTGTCACAAGTAGACTCACATTAACACTGCAATGAAGTTACTGTGAAGTTACTAGTCACCTAATTCCAACGCCTGTTCGGGAACACAGAGGGAGAATTCAGAATGTCCAATTCACCTCACAAGCACGTTTTTCGGGACTTGCGGGAGGAAACCGGAGCACCCGGAGGAAACCCACGCAGACACGGGGAGAACGTGCAGTCTCCGCACAGACAGTGACCCAAGCTGGGAATCGAACCTGGGACCCTGGCGCTGTGAAGCAACAGTGCTAACCACTGTGCTGCCGTCCTTATCCATTCTGGCCAACACGCATTTCCAAATCCAGAGCAATGCGGTTAACTATTGACCTTTAAATGACCAATCAGTTGAAGGGCATGCTGGCTGTCCCGCAGCGAAGCCCATGAATGAATCGAGGTAGAACATTCTCTCATGCGTGGTTGATGTTGAAAGGAGATTGGCAGCTGCTGCAGGAGTATGACCTCAAAGGAGGGGAATGATTTATTTGCACCTGGTGGGCATGCACAGGCCCATGCTTACATGCGATACGCACCAGGTAAAATGGAAATGCCACTGCATCGAACCCATCCTGTGCCAAAACCACAGACAGCTTGGTAGGGCAGTGTGTAGGACAATTTTCCTTCTGTCTAATGTTGGTGAGGCATTCATTCCCAGGACGTGTGTGTGTGAGTGTGTGTGTGTGTGTGAGTGTCACCAGCAAAACCAGCGCGTACCGCCCATGAGGAGATGTCGGTCGAGCCACCTTATCAAATATAACTGAGAGGCTTGTCAGGCCATGTCTGAGGTCAGTTAAGAGTCAAACGCACTGATGCGGGTCCGTAGTCAGATATTGTATTACTTAACACAGGTGCAGTAGCATTGTGGGTACATTACTGCACTAGCCATCCAGAGGCCTGAGCTAACGATGCAGGGTATGAATTCAGATGTCACCATGGTAGCTGAGGAATTTAGAATTCCGTTAATTAAATGAATTTGGAATGTAAAGCTCATGTGGGTACATCCAATTGTCCGCAAATTGGACATTTTCCAAGCTGTGCTGTGTGAATTTTGATCATTGTTAGGTGGGTATAATAACTCTGCAGCCTGTATAACTGGGGGCGGCATTGGTGCAGTGGCATGCCAACCGGTCAATGGATTTGCCGCCCCTGCCTTTGCGCTCCGAGTGGTCCGAGCAACCTTTGACCTGACCTGACCCAGCCCCAACCGTCGGACCAAGAATCGGCAAAATACTAAATCTGACACGGACTTGGTCCCGAGGTAGCTGGTCTTGAGACTGCACCTTCTCCCAGTGTCTGCGTGGGTTTCCTCCGGGTGCTCTGGTTTCCTCCCACAAGTCCCGAAAGACGTGCTTGTCAGGTGGATTGGACATTCTGAATTCTCCCTCAATGTACCGGAACAGGCGCCGGAATGTGGCGACAGAGGGATTTTCACAGTAACTTCATTGCAGTGTTAATGTAAGCCTACTTCATAGACAATTTCATACAATTTACAGTGCAGAAGGAGACCATTCAGTCCATCGTGTCTGCACCGGCTCTTGGAAAGAGCACCCTACCAAAGATCCACACCTCCACCCTATCCCCATAACCCAGTAACCCCACCCAACACTAAGGGCAATTTTGGACACTAAGGGCAATTTATCATGGCCAATCCACCTAACCTGCACATCTTTGGACTGTGGGAGGAAACCGGAGCACCCAGAGGAAACCCACGCACAAACGGGGAGGATGTGCAGACTCCGCACAGACAGTGACCCAAGCCGGAATCGAACCTGGGACCCTGGAGCTGTGAAGCAATTGTGCTATCTACAAGGCTACCGTGCTGCCCGTGCTGCTTATTTAAGATGAAAGCTAAGATGCTTTGACCATTTGAATCATTTCTATGGGCGGCACGGCAGCACACTGGTTAGCACTGATGCTTCATAGCTCCAGGGTCCCAGGTTCGATTCCCGGCTTGGGTCACTGTCTGTGCGGAGTCTGCACGTTCTCCCCGTGTCTGCGTGGGTTTCCTCCGGGTGCTCCGGTTTTCTCCCACAGTTCAAAGATGTGCAGGTTAGGTGGATTGGCCATGCTAAAATTGCCCTTAGTATCCAAAAGTGTTGGGTTGCTGGGTTACGGGGATAGGGTGGAGGTGTGGGCTTAGGTAGGGTGGTCTTTCCAAGGGCCAATGCAGACTCGATGGGCCGAATGGCCTCCTTCTGCACTGTAAATTCTATGATTGTATGATCCTATCTATCAGTAATCATGGTGGTGGATTATTGTACAAACCCAACTGGTTCACTAATGTTCTTCAGCTGTTTGTGACTTCATTTCCAAAATAATGTGGTTTATTTTAACTGCACTCTGAAACAGCCTAGGAAGTCATCCAGTCTTATTTAAGAAGAACACTGGAAGGACACAAGCCTGGGAACACCACCACCTGCAGGTTCCCCTCAGCCACCGGAAATGTGTCGCCATTCTGTCACTGTCGCTGGGTCAAAATCCGAGAGTTCCCTCCCCAACCGCACAGTGGGTGTACCTACACCACAGGGCCTGCAGCGGCTCAAGAAGGCAGCTCACCACCACCATCTCGAGAGCAATTAGAGATGGGCAATGAATAGCGCAGCGCAAATTCTATGGACGAATATAAAACTGGGCTAACCTGTGAATTTTACATGGAATAGCCCCTGCTGTATACAGTAGGACTATCAAACGAACATGTTGAGCATTCAGCTGTTCCAAAACAAAGTTTTCATTAGGTTCTGCACGCCGTAAATTGACATTGATTCAATCATGCGGAATGATTGGGCGCAAATGATATACTTCCCCATGAAGCACTCCAAAGACAGATGCAGCATGGGGTTAATGGAAGGAGCAATTAGCCACTCCATCCCATAGATGTATCTTCAAACCAATCTCAGAAAAGCAAAGGCTTCTTCGAGTGAAGCTACCCATTCATTTCCAATTAGTCACATGCCACGGGGGATTTTGTGGTCCAAGCCTCTGAAGGACTAGGGAATTGTTGAGATTTTTCCAACCTCATTCGCGAGAGCATTCACCAGAAGTGGGTTGAGAAAAGGTTTCTTTTGGTTCTCGAGTTCTTATCCCACCCGTTCCTTGGGAACATCTCAACTGGGACCCTCAACAAATGCGATCATCCCAAAGGTTGATACTCAACCCTTCCCATCCACATGTGCTGTTCTCTCTCTCTCTCCAGGTGATGTCCTCTTTGTCCAAAGGTTGCTAAATGCTGGATCATCCTGTGATATAATTATGGGGCAAGGCAAGATTTCAAGAATTTCCTGTTGCTATTCAGATTTTGATTTGATTTGATTTGATTTATTGTCACACGTACCGAAGTCCAGTGAAAAGTATTTTTCTGCGGCCGAGGGAACGTACACAGTACGTACATAGTCGGCAAAAAGAATAATCGACAGAGTACATTGACAAATGGTACATCGACAAACAGTGATTGGTTACAGTGCGGGCCAAACAAGGGCCAAACAAAGCGAAATACATGAGCAAGAGCAGCATAGGGCGTCGTGAATAGGTAATAATTATTAAATCCAAGACCCCAAATAATGATATTTGACAGCTACCATTCATATCAAGTGATTTACCAGAGGTACGTCACAGAATATCTGATATTACTGTGGGTAAAACATACAACTTGGGCAGGAGTTTTAGGATGGCAAGGTTTCCCTTCCTGCCTGCCCTGCAGCGATTTCATCCTCCAATGAGTGTTAATTGGCTGGAAGCGGGGCATCCGCACACCCCCCCCTCCCTCCCCCCAGCCCCTCCACCTCACTCGGGATGTAGTCACGTCTTAGACAGCTGCCGATCAATCTGATTGGCCGGCTGCTCTCTTGTCCATGCAGTGCCAGAAGCTGCACTGGACAGATGAGGGTTGGGGGGGAAGGCCTGAGGAGGTGGGCAATGGGTGATTGGGGTGTCCACGGAGAGGCCAGTGGAGGGGCAAGGGAGGTCCTGCTTTTACTAGACTTTAAGATTGGGGTGGGGGGGGTTAATGCTAAAAGAGGACCGTTGATGAAGGTATGCAGATGGGGACCATGTTGAGCACAGAGGACATTTGACATTTAATCTGTGTGCTGTATCCGACTTGGGAGTGTTTGACTGGACAGCATAGAGCTGGCTATGTCTATCACATCTTGTATCCGATGTGGTTAGTCCTTAATGCTGAGATTCCATAATGGTGTGGAGAGGGGGGAAGGAGGATGTTCTCCCCTCTATTACAGACATCTCTCACCTTTATCTAATCAGGAAGAACTTACATTTGTATAGCTCCTGTTAAGACCTCCGACCATCCCAATGCACTTTAGGCCCAATGAAGTTCCTTCGTAGGGTCGTCCCCTTCTTTTCTTTGAAATAGTGGCCACACAAACTCTTAACTCCACCTGAAAGAACTTCACTTTGAGGTCTAACTTGAAAGATGGTAGCCCCAACAGTCCCAAGTGAGACAATGTGCTCGATTCTCTGGAGTGGGACTTCAGCCTACAGTTTCCTAGGAACATAGGAATTAGGAGCAGAAGTCGGCAATTCCGCCCCTCGAGCCTGCTCCACCATTCAATCAGATCATGGCTGATCTCTTCCTGGTCTCAAATCCACCTCCCCACCTGTTCCCCATTTCCCATTAACCCGCTTTTAAAATCAGAAACATATCTATCTCCTTCTTGAAACTGACACAGATTCCACCGCACTGTGGGGCAGCGAGTTCCACAAATTCACCACCCTCTGCGAGAAGTAGTTCCTCCTCATCTCAGTTCTAAATCTACCACCTCTCAAACTATAACCGTGATCTAACTGGGGAGGTGGGAGTGCTGCCAAGCGAGCCAAGGCTCGTGCTTAACAACCAAGGGAACGAGAAAGTGATTAGGGACTTAAAAGTTGGGCGTAGATAATTTTGGTGGGTGATGAACGCAGAGCTGGCAACTCAAAGCATAAAAACCAGAGATGTGACACTCAGTTATTAATAATATCCACCTTGTGCAAAGTAATTTAAGATATTGAGTCCCGTTACAAAGCATAAGATGTTACTGGCTATGTGCCAGCTCTGGTTTTGATGGTGGAAAGTTGCTGGGCCAAAATGCAATTAAGTGGCTGTTGACGACAAGAATGAACTTGCGAATTCTGTTAACAGCGCTTCTTGGAACAGGAAACAATAAATTTAATACATCATTTCAATGCCACAGGGACATCCTGCGAATAACAGACGGTAACGTTTCAGTTTCATGGTCTATCGCTGTTAAGGCTGACTGACCACATATAGAGCCTCAAGTTCGGCGCAAAAACAAATGGCCACTTTTATTACTTGGGATTCTAATGGTTCAGGCATGATGTTGCCATCATTTCGTCCGTTTATGATAGGGAGCACAATCGCCATCAAATTCCCCTCCAAGTAGCACACCATCCTGTCTTGTTGTTTTTCTTGGAACGGGGAGACCCGGGGAGACATGATTGAGATGTGTAAGCATATGAGAGGCATAGATAGACATGGAAAAACGTTTCCCCTTTGGTGGAGGGGTCAATGACCAGCGGGCGGCTTAGATTTAAGGTCAGGGGCAGGAGTTGTAGAGGGGATATGAGGAAAACAATTTTCACCCAGAGGGTGGTGGGAGTCTGGAACTCGCTGCCTGAAAGGCAGAGATCCTCATAACATTTAAGAAGCATTTAGATGTGCACCTGCGGTGCCAAGGCACTCAAAGCTATGGGCCAAGCGCTGAAAAATGGGATTGTTTTCTGACCGACACAGATGCGATGGGCCTTTTCTGTGCTGTAGACCTCCATGGCCTGGAACTATACCGCTGCCATCCCTTCACTGTTGTGGGTCAAAATCCTGGAATTCCCTCCCTAACAGCACTGTGGGTGTACCTACACCACATGGACTGCAGCGGTTCGAGAAGGCAGCTCACCAACACCTTCTCAAGGGGCAATTAGGGGATGGGCAAAAAATGCAGGCCCGGCCAGCGACACCCACAAAGGAATGGAGGCAACAGATTTATTGGAGGCCCAGTAGGTCTATTTTGGGATGAGGAATTTTTCTGGATTTTTGTCTATTCTTCTCCGGAAACCCAAACAACGGGGGGGTGGTCATAAAGGGGATGACTTCACCTTTCAAAGAATTAAGATGCACCCTGGGACCTTGTAAATTAGGCCAGGTTTCCAGCCTCCCGGCCAGATGGTCCATTCGTAGCGGCCTGGTTGGGTGAACATCAGGGTTTAGTGTGCTGGACAAGAACTAGAATGAATATCTCTATTCCGATTGGTTCATCATCAACTCAGCAAAAGAGCATGCATTAACTTTTCCTTTGATAAATTGCCAAATTGTACTTTGAAGCTTAATTTTCATCCCCTGTGGCTTGACCCATGACTGTTGGATGCCATTGGCATGCTTGGAAATGCATTGAGACACCTCAGCCCCAGTAATCCCAAGTACTTACTTCATCTTTCTTCCAATTTCCCCCACAGCCCTTCCTCCCCGCTCTGTCAGTGAAGAAGTCTTGTTAAAATGTTTTTAAGGCAAAGGTTTTGAACAGTAAAGGAACTAAGGGTTATGGTGAACGGGCGGGTAAGCGGAGCTGAGTCCACAAAAAGATCACCACAATCTTATTGAATGGCCGAGTCGGGTCGAGGCCGACTCCTGCTCCTAGTTCTTATGTAAGGCGCTCAGTGTGCGTGACATCTTGTCCCACGGTCTCCAGTTGTCCTCTAGTGCCTTACTCCATTGGCAAGCCTTCACAAGTGATCCTAGACTGTGGAAGGAACGTCGACATGATGGTTATCTCAGGGCTGCCTGCTCCAGATCTCCATTCAGAATTAGGAGCCTGTGTTGACATTCCCCCCCCCCCCCCCCCCAGTCCTCTCGCCCAGGGGGCAGATTCCAAACCGCTGAAATGACCCAAGGAAAACAGCAGTGCATTTAGGTAGCGCCCTTCGCAATTCAGGAGGTCGGCGATCGCTCCACCACCAACGCATCACTTCTGGAAACGATGTCAGTCGTAGAAAACTGGGAGGCCGATTTGCGCACAGCAAGCTCCCACAAACAGCAGTGAGATAAATGCCAGGTAATCCTTTTCGGTTGAGGGATCGGTACTGGGCCTGTCTCCGGAAGAGTACTCGCCCCCTGGTCCTCCAGATAGTGTCCATGGGATCTCACTTCCCAACTGAAAGGGCAAAAGAGGCCTCCGTTTAACGTCGATGAGATGAAAAGCAAATCGACGTAGATTCAGACACATACCTGAAATAAGCTCAAGGGAAGAGAATGATGACTCACAGGGGAGCTTATTGCTGTAACCCTCACTCATTCTGACTCCCTTAAATCTCAACAGTGATGGCTCATGGGTTATTCACCTTCTTGAATGGCAGCTTCGTTTCCCAAATCCACAAGTCCTCTCATCCCAGCATCATTATATCTTGAGGGACATTCTGGAGTTATCATGGAATCAGCAGGCAAGATGTGAGACCATTTGAAAACAGCTCTCTCGGCTCTCTCCGACTTCGAGAACAAACGCCAGACACAGGGGCGTACAGAGGTAGTAGCCAAAGGGAATCTAGACAGGGGCGGTGCAGAGGTTAACAGATTGCATCAGGCACGCGGTAAGATGACCTCAAAAGCTGGGCAGGGGGGTGGGGTGATGCTTTGGTAACTGTCCATTGATCTTTGGCCACCTGATTGACGTGAGGCAAAGAGCCAGCCCCTAGATATCTTAACCGGCGCTCAGAGGGAGAGAGGGCTGTCCCCATTGGCAGAAGTCTTCGTAACTCCCAAAACCTCTCAGTCAGCTCATAAAGACAGAGAATAAAAGAGAGGAAGGCTAGAGACAGAACAGAACAAAGACACTGCCGCCGAAACCTCTGTCAGCTGGTGTGGGGCGCCTTCCGACGGACGATGGCTGCTGGCGACGATGCTGATCCGTCCGAATGTCCCGGTTCCGCCCACGCAGTTGTGAGGCTGGGATTGGGTTCACCTTCTGACCCCTGGTCCTATGTCACCCTGTTGCTGATGTCGGTCGGGGGGGGGGGGGGGGGGGGGGGGCTAAACCTGCCAGGTCATTGTTGTGTTACGTCCTCTGGGATAACACAGGCTGCAACTAGGGGCTGGTTTAGCACACTGGGCTAAATCGCTGGCTTTTAAAGCAGACCAAGGCAGGCCAGCAGCACGGTTCAATTCCCGTACCAGCCTCCCCGAACAGGCGCCGGAATGTGGCGACTAGGGGCTTTTCACAGTAACTTCATTGAAGCCTACTTGTGACAATAAGCGATTTTCATTTCATTTCAATGCAGCTTTGACCAAAAGATACTTCAGACTTTGAAGTAAGTTCAATGTGATTTATTGAACCATTAGCACAGTTCTCTATGAGTTTGACTCTCCTGCTAATCTTGCTATAGTAACTCAGTCTAACTAACCAGTCTGCTCTAAGCCACGTGGTGGGTGTGATGCTTCTGATCTGCCCCTGTCCTACTCTCTAAGTGCCGCCTGTGGAAAGAAACAGAGCATGTGTGCCCTGTCCTTATATATGGGTTGTGTAATGCCCCCTTGTGGTAGTGTCACCTCTGGGTGGCTTGACTGCCCATTGGTCGTGTCCTATCCTGCGTTCATTAGCTATATGTCTGCATGTCATGATGTCTCTGGGGCTCCCTCTAGTGTTTACTTAGTTGTAGTGTATTTACAGTGATGCATATCACCAGTCATCACCCTCCTGCTGGGTCGTTGGCCGCCTGGGTCCGGGTGAGACATCATGCTAGAAGCAATGAGGCTTCATGCTTCCATCACTGGAATCCTTTGAAGATCCCAAAAGAGTCCTCACCCTCTTTGCTCCTGCTTCATCCTTGATTCTGCTTTCTTCATCTGACAGAGCAGAAGTCTTAATCCTGATAACTGCCTGGTATCTCGGTTGTTATCCTGGACTTTGCTCCCGGATTATTACCCTGCTGTCCGTCGATGCTCTCTATTTATTTGCTTGCAGGGAATGAAAATGAAATGAAATGAAAATCGCTTATTGTCACAAGTAGGCTTGAAATGAAGTTACTGTGAAAAGCCCCTAGTCGCCACATTCCGGCGCCTGTTCAGGGAGGCTGGTACTAATCCAGCCCCTTGTGTGGATGATTCGGGTTTGATGTCCTGCCGCCACAGGTTACCCTGGTTTAATAAGTTTATATCTTGTTAATTCGTGAATTGTGCAAAAGTATCTTTATCCTAATGTATCCTGGTGGGGATAGAATGGTGAATGGTGTCACCCTTCTTGAGTGTTGTTGGAGCTGCAGCCATCCAGGCAACTGGAGCGTATTCCATCACACTCCTGACATGTGCCTTGTAGATGGTGGTCAGACTTTGGGAGACAAGAGGCGAGTTATTCGCCACAGGATTCCTAACCTCTGACCTGCTCTTGTAACCACAGTATTTATATGGCTAGTCCAGTTCAGTTTCTGGTCAATGGATATTGATACTGGGGGATTCAGCGATGATAATGTCATTGAATCTGAAGGGGAGATGGTTAGATTCTCTCTTGTTGGAGATGGTCATTGCCTGGCACTTGTGTGGCATGAATTTGCCAATTCTCAGGCCAAACCTGGATATTGTCCAAGTCGTGCTGCATTTGGACACGGACTGCTTCATTATCTGAGGAGTTGTGAATGGTGCTGAACATTGTGCAGTCATCAGCGAACACCACCACTCCTGACCTTATGATGGAAGGGAGGTCATTGATGAAGCAGCTGAAGATGGTTGGGCCTAGGACACTATCCTGAGGAACTCCTGATATGATGTCCTGGAACCAATATGATTGACCTCCGACCACCACAACCATCTTCCTTTGTGCCAGGTATAACTCCAACCAGCAGATGTTTTCCAGTTTTGTTAGGGTTCCTAGATGACACACTTGGTCAAATGCTATCATAATGTCAAGGGCAGTCAGTATTGTTATAGGCCAGGGTTTAGAGAACCCCAAAGTATATCATGGAGTTCACCTGACCCACAACCTTTAATAGATTGTGGTATGGGGAGCACACGGCCCATTCCACGGGTGTGGTAAAGCAGAAATGGAAAAGTATTCTTTTAAGCAAAACAATGTTTATTCTATGAACTCAAGTTAACTTTTTTAAAGCATACAGTGAACATCCTAGCAACCATCAATTCAAATACAACCCCCTAAGAATACACTAAGTAATCCTTAAGCTGTCCTTTTAACATCCATAGGACTTAAAAAATAACTTTTAACAGAAGCACATCAGGCACTACTGAGAGCAGTTATTACTTTTAAATCACCAAAGGATCGATTTACAGTTTTTAGATTACAGAGAGATTAATACCCCTTCAGGCTGTGACTGCAGCTATCCAGCTCTGAAAACGAAACTAAAACACACCCCGCAGCAAACAACCTAAAATTAAAGTAAAAAGCTGACAGACAGCCCAGCTCCACCCACACTCTGACATCACTGATAAACACCCATTTCTTAAAGGTACTCTCACATCACACTATCATCTCACCTTTAAGTGTCCAACTCTTTTTTTTGTCCATGTTTGAATCAAGGCTATAGTGAGATCAGGAGCTGAGTGACCCTGACAGAACCCAAACGAAGCACCAGTGAGCAGGTTATTACTAAGCAGGTGCCGCTGGATAGCACCGAAATGAAATGACATGAAAATCGCTTATTGTCACAAGTAGGCTTCAAATGAAGTTACTGTGAAAAGCCCCTAGTCGCCACATTCCGGCACCTGTTCGGGGAGGCTGGTACGGGAATTGAACCATGCTGCTGGCCTGCTTTAAAAGCCAGCTATTTAACCCTGTGCTAAACCAGCCCCTGCTAAATGAACTGTTGATGACCCCCTTCCATCACTTTACTGATGATCCAGGGTAGATTGATGGGGGCCAAGTTGGATTTGTCCTGCTTTTTGTGTACAGTTCATATCTGGGAAATGTTCCGCTTTGCTGGGTAGATGCCAGTGCTGTAGCTGTACTGGAACAGCTTGGCTACGGGCGCGGCAAGTTCTGGAACACAGGTCTTCGGAAATAGTGCCGGAATATAGTCAGAGCCCATAGCCTTTGCAGTCTCCAGTGCCTTCAGCTTGTTTCTTGATATCACATGGAGTGAATCGAATTCTCTGAAGAATGGCACCTGTAATGCTGGGAAGGTCAGGAGGAGGCCCAGATGGAGAGAGAAACTTGAGTTAACGTTTTGGGTCCAAATGACTCTCCTTCGGAACTGAAGGGAGGTAGAAATCTGATGGATTACAGGCTGTAGAAAGTGGAGAGAAGAGGTCAAACCGAACCGAAGGTCTGGGATAGGTTAGAGGATGGGAGAGGTTCTATGGATCGAGCTTTGGAATTGATCGCAATACCAAAAGGATATTACATTAGAGGACTTGCACTTTCTTACAGCTCGGCCCAATTCTCAACCTCCGGGTATCCCAAAGCACTTTACAACCATTGAAGTACTTCTGAAGCAGTGTCATCGTTTTTCTGTCGGAAACGTGGCCAGCTAATTTGTGCTCAGCAGATATAAATTGGAAATATGTGCACTCACAATGGAGTCATAATTGCAGGAGATTTTAATTGTCCAGATATAGATTGTGGTAGGAAAGTAACTGCGGTGAGAAACTTGAAGACCTTGTGAGTGTATTTCCTGAGTAAGTACACTTTCTACTCCCACAAAGAAGGAAGCCCGTCTTGACATAGTTCTGGGTTAACAAAATGGTGCGAGAGGCAGCTTAATGTGGGAGGAACATTTAGTCCCATTAAGCAGTACAGAATAAAAAGTCACAATAAATAGTGAAGTACAGGAAAGTTATAAAGAGGGAGGTCCCTAACGGTAAGATGGGTGACAATGTTAACCAGAAATTGGCAAGAGAAAGGCTTTTGGAGGCTACCTCAGTAAGACAAGGATAGGGGTGGCACGGTGGCACAATGACCCAGGGCCGGGATCAAACCCGGGTCCTTGGCGCCATGAGGCAGCACTGGCGCCTCATGGCGCTGAGGACCTGGATTCAATCCCGGCCCTGGGTCACTGTCCGTGTGGAGTTTGCACATTCCCCCCGTGTCAGCGTGGGTCTCACACCCACAACCCAAAAATGCGCAGGGTAGGTGGATTGGCCACGTTGAAATTGCCCCTTAATCTGGAAAAAAAAGAATTGGGCACCTTAAATTTAAGAAAAAATAAGTCAAGGATAGACAAGGTAGGACTTAGGCTGTGACGACATGCAAGAGGCAAGGAGTGGGGGGTAAGAGAATGGTGGAGACACTAAATAAGTAGTCTGCTCGTGGAGAAGGTGGATATTGGGATTACAGAATCAGCAAGGGTGGTGGGCCCCGAACAGCTAGCGGAGGTCACTTGCACTGAAGCCTCTCTAGGAGATTGGCTCCGGAAGCGTTTGCATTCCATACCCTGGCTTGAAATACCCGTGCTCCTGGACAGGGAGATCTGGAAGGTGGGAGAAATTTTGAAACAACTTCCTCATTGGCTCCCGATCGTACTTTCTAAGTAGCTTTCTGGGTGGTTGCCTGACTTTTCCTCCCGAGAATGAGATGCAAATTTTACTGGATTGGTTGCTCGAACAAAAACTGCATTGTCTCCTGTTCTTTCTCATTAGAACAAAGCTTGCACACCTCCAAGGTGGCGATGAACTAGACGGTGAGAAATTGGTTTGAATTACCTGAAAAAGGAACAGCTCAACGTAGCTCAACTCAGAGTCAGAATGTGAGAACTGAAAATTAAATACTACGCAATTGAAGCCCGTAAATAATATCAGCTGTCCGATCATACTTTAACAATGAGTAATACGTAAAACTGATGAATCGATTTCTGTCTCAGAGAATTAATTCCGACACACATACATATGCATGTTCTCGACTTACCAGCTCTCCTCTAAAGGTAACAATTGTATTTTACCCGAGCTGAATCATAGAATTTACAGTGCCATTCGAGTCTGCACCGGCTATTGGAAAGAACAGCCTACTTAAGTCCATACCTCCACCCTATCCCTGTAACCCCACCTAACCTTTTTGGACACTAAGGGGCAATTTAACACGCCCAATTCACCTAACCTGCACATCTTTGGATTTGTGGGAGGAAACCGACGTGATCTCACGCATGCGCAGCCCGGCCGGCATATTTTGGTGCATGCCCGGGGGGTTCTCTTCTCCGCGCCGGCCAATGTGGAGCCCTACAGGGACTGGCGTGGAAGAAAGAAGTGCCCCCACGGAACAGGCCCGCCCGCAGATCGGTGGGCTCCGATTACGGGCCAGGCCACCGTGGGGGCCCCCCCTGGGGTCGGATACCCCTGCGGACCGCCCCCGCCGACTTACCTGCCAGGTCCCGCTGGTACGAGTGGAGTGACTCACGCCGGCAGGACTGGCCAAAAACGGACGGCCGCTCGGCCCATCGGGGCCTGGAGAATTGCCGGGCGGCCGCTGCCAACGGCCCCCGACTGGCGTGGTGTGAATCCCGCCCCGCCGCCGGAGAATACGGCAGCCGTCGTCGGGGCGGGATTCGCGCCGCCCCCCCACCCCCCCCCCCCCCCCCCGGGGATTCTCCGACCCGGCGGGAGGGTCGGAGAATCCCACCCCACAAGTCACATTGCTGAGTGTTACTTAACACTCATTAACTGGCTAAAGTCAAAATCCTACGGCTGCGTTACTTCTACGACAAAGTTCTGGACCATGAAAACTCATTCTGTCTTCTGATCTCGTTTCTGTTGGGGGTCCTGCGAGGGGTGATCCCGTGTTTGTTTTTTGTGTGAAAATGAGCTGATGTGGCTTTATATTGGCACCAGTATAGAACGGTGACGTTTCATCGGTGTTTAATGGTTAGTGCGATATGTGGACTATTACGTAGTTGATTTTCAAAAAATCGTTAACCTCGACTGTTTAATGAACAAAATATTCTCGCCCTGCACTCCCGAAATTAGGTTTTAGAAAAGGGATTTCTTTTCATTGGCCCCTCAAACATCTCTGTGGAACTATCCCAGTTCAATAGCAGTTTAAGAATCAAGATCTGGATAATCTATTTCAAACCTAGCACTTGCGTACCGGAGAGACTTGCACTTGCATAGTACAATTCATCAGCTCAAGGCTCAAAGTGCTTTAAAATCAATCAAGCGCTTTTGAGGTATAGTCACTGTTGTAATGTAGGAAACGCACACAATACAATCCCGCAGAATCTCAAGACAGCACAGGCCATTCGGCCCACCGTGTCCGCACCGGCTCGAAGACTGAACTCACCTAGTGCTGCCCTTTCTCAGGCACTCTTATGCAATGAAATAAATTAACAGGTAACCAGGGGCAATGAGACGAGATTCCTTCACTCAGAAAGTTGTTCGGATTTGGAAAGTTCTCTAAGTGAAAGGTGGGTAGTAGCTGATTCCATATATAATTGGAAAAGGGAATGGGAGAGAAAGAACTTCGTACAGGGTTAACGGCACAAAGCAGAGATTGTGACTAAAGAACAAATTCATGTGTGAAGTGATGGATGGAACCTTACCACAATTTGGCAAAGTGTCAGGCTCAAAATTGTCGTGTTAAGCACAGAAAGATAACATGGGCTGCAACTGGATGCAGCTTTACCTGAGAGATACTCCACACCTTGAAGTTAGTACAATATGATTTATTGAACCTGTCAGTTCGCTCAATCCTCTGTGAGTTCGACTCTCTGCTAACCTAGTGTGATTAATCTGTCTGACTGAACCAGACTAGCTCTTAGCCATGTGCTGTAGGAGTTATATGATATGGACACCCTGACTCACACTGTAGATGTCACCAGTGGAAAGAGGCAGCGTGTGAGTGCGTCGTGCCTTTTACAGTGGGGAAACTACCCCCAAGTGTTCTGCCTGCTGATTGGTTATGTCCTGTTCTCTGTATTCATTAGCTGCCTGTTTGTATCTCATTACGTGCATGTCTGCATATCATGACAAGAGTGAAAACTGGTTTCTCACTCTCCAGTTGCACAGACCAGTATTCTCTCAAAATATAGAGTGTCTTGGAGAAAAAGGTGGGCGTGGTTTATTATTATTTTTTATTCATCCACGGGATGTGGGCGTCGCTGGCTGTGCCAGCATTTATTGCCCATCCCAGAGGGCATTTAAGAGTCAACCCCATTGCTGTGGGTCTGGAGTCACACGTAGGCCAGACCGGGTAAGGACGGCAGATTTCCTTCCCAAAGCATTCCTGAACCAGACGAGTTTTTAAAGTCAATCGACAATGGTTTCATGGTCATCATCAGACTTTTGATTCCAAATGTTTATTGAATTCAAATTTCACCATGTGCCCTGGCGGGATTCGAACCCAGGATCACAGAGCATTACTCTCGGTCTCTGGATTACTAGTCCAGCGACAATACCACTGTGCCACTGCCTCCCCCATCACTAGGCGGGGCCTGATAGAACCAGCAACCAGCTCAACAGAGATCGGGGCACCATCTTTAAAGGGAGCCCCGATCAACACTGCAGGGTAACGGTCCCCGGCCCCCATCACAGAGATACCGGGCCAGCAGTCCACTCCCTCACCAACACAGCGGAGTCATCGCCGGCAAACCACCTCCCCACCCTCCGCCCCCCCAACATACTTGCCCATCATGAGCCGCCACTAGGGCCTTTCCCTGGCACTGCCAGGAGGCACCAGGCATGTCCCTCTCCTCACCCCTGGAGCTACAACTTACCCTCTGTGGCCCCGGAGGAATCCCTTTGGTTGCTTCCCTTTCGGCCAAACTTGTTACAAACTTCGCCGACGTGTATGAATATTTGCTGAGGGGGGAATGATGTGGAGGAGGGGGGGGGGAGAGAGAGAGAGAGAGAGAGAGAGAGAGAGAGAGATCTGCTAATAACATTCAAATTCATGGAAATCTAATCAAAGGAGGTTCACTCCCGGTCGTCGACGAAGGGTAAAGAAAATCAGGAAATGCGATCTCTCCGGTGAGAATCATTTTTCCCAATTCTTGCAGGATTTTCCACTCGCGTAGCCGATTCCATGCATAGCTAGTGCGGGCTCAACTCCCCCACCTGATGTGTACAACATTTGATAATAGTCTTGAGATTTGCAGCATTGTAGAGCGGTGAATAGCGAACGCACCAATCCTGCAAACCACATAACAGAAGATGGAATTTATAAAATGGCCAAACTCCAAAAACAAGCTAGTGACAGCTCGACGTCCAGTGAAACGCCTTGGCCAAGTCAAAAATTCATGGCTTGCCAAGTCCCGGGGACAGAGAGGTCTGTGTAGAAAGGAAACTTCCCGAGTGAAGAGGACGAAGGTCGGCCTAAGGAACATCAGCCAATCAAGAGCAAAACCGTACTTTCCTACAACAGTGACTTTATTGGTTGTAAAGTACTTTGGGGATGTCCTGAAAGGTGCTATATAAATGCAGGTCTTTTCCCTGTGTAGAGGTATCGATGAGAAGGAACAAGAACATGAAAGGGGCGGCACAGTGGTTAGCACTGCTGCCTCACAGCGCCAGGGAGAATCAACATGGTTATAAAATGTTGAGCAGGCCCGACTCCACACCCATCAGCTGTTCACTTTGTATTTAGTAAAAACCGGTTGTATTCCATCGCACAGAACACAGACGGGTGAGGAAATATCACAAGCGTGTAAGTAGGTGCAGATGCAGAACGGCGAGGTAATAGAAATAGCATCTTTTTTTATATTTCAGTTGTGCATGGAGGTTATGCTGAAGACTGCTACAGACAGATTAGCTCCTGGAAACTGCAGCCCAAGTCTTTAGTACAATTGCTCAGGGCTTGCAATGGGCTGTGCAAAACATTATAGGGGGGCTGACCTGGCACATGAGAGTTTTGAGTCTCAAAATGAGGCAACAGGCTCAGTAGTGTGTATAGATGGGGTAGTTTATTAGCAGTTTGTAATTATTAAGTTTTAAACAACGCAATTCTTCAATATGCTACAAAACCTTTGATTGCAAAGTGTGTTTGTGATGAGATTAAATCGGCCCCTTTGTTTTGGATCAATGTAAGAAACAGCAGGAATGGTGAAATGGCCCCTCAAGCAAGCTCCACCATTCAATAAGATCACGGCTGATTGATAACCTCAACCCAACTTCTTGCTGATCTCCAGATCTCAATTCCTCAGAGTCCCAAAATCGACCAATTGCAACCTTGATCATACTCGACGACTGAGCGTCTGAATTCAAACCGTGAAAATGCCAAGAATCCCGTCCCTCTGAAAAATAAATTTCTCCACAGCTGAGTGCTAAGTGGCACTCTTTCTTCGGAGACTATACCTCCTCTTCTCGATTCTCCAGCTAGTCAAGGGAAACAGCCTCAGCCTTTGACCTGCCAAGCCCGCTCAGAATCTTACTGGTTTCAACGAGGCCGCCTTTCGTTCTTCTAAATTCCAAAGAGTACAGGCCCATAATGCTTTAAATTCTCCTCACAGGACAACCCTCTCATTCATGGAATGAATCTAGCGAGCCTTTGTTGAGGCAAATACACTCTTCTTTGATAAGGTGACCAAAACCGCACAAAGTATCCAGGTGAGGCATCAACAAACAGCTGTATAATAGAAGCAAAACTTTATTACTCGTGTCCTCCAACACTCTTACAATGAAGGTCAACATCTCAATTGCCTTCTACATTGCTTGTGGTAACTGTGTGTTACATTTTGGTGTTTTGTGCACAGGAATACACAAGTCCCTAAATCGGGAATATGGACTGTAAGCGGCCGAGGCTCCGGAGCTGACCCTCACGACACCCAAAAAGCCCGACCTGAAAATGACCTGCTTATTCCTACACTCGGTTTTTTGTTTGTTAACCAATCCTCTACACATGCTAGTAAATTGCCCCCAACCCCATGATTCCTTATCTTGTCTGATCTTGATAGCTCTCGCTGGCTGATAGGTTTTCACACCTGCTCACAAGTTTCACATCTGCGTTTATTACCCGAGCAGTAAAAGTCATTTGTCCGAAGCATTTTTAGATATCGTTCAGACCTGATAAAAATTTATACAAATTCATACCAGTGTTTTTAATTGAAGACTGGCTCTATTTTCCCGGTTTGCAATTTGATATAATTATAAAATAAATATAACATTTAAGCCAGCGTGGCACAAAAATCTCCAGCGCAGACCGAGATTAAAAGTTAGTACACAAAGGAGTTTTAAGTTCGACAACCTTGATCCACTTTTTTCCTATCTCACCTTATCAATAACGCTATTTGTTTTATCGGCATTTTATTCACATCTCCGGCTAATGTCAAGGAACACAAACTCTATTGTTCACCAGGAATTACTTGGAAAGGTTGAGTATGCGCTGCAATCAGAAAGTATTTGGTGGCATTTCAAATTTCCTCCTCCGCCACCTTCGCAATAGAAAGGCAAATCTAGTGCTAAAGGGACAGGTGTTTTTTTTTTTTGCACTGAGAGCTTAACTTGGTTCGAGGAATTGGATTCAGGCTGCACCAAAATTACTGTGCATGAACACTCAAAGGCAGCAGAGAGAGGAGGGGGTTTGGACTCCATCGATTTGGCTTCGAACCCAGGTTCCAACAAGTAAAAATTCAGGATTACTATCACACTGCCCAGTAAAGGGTGGTTCCGGAATTGAGAGGATTGGC
Organism: Scyliorhinus torazame; assembly: GCF_047496885.1. Taxonomy (NCBI): domain Eukaryota; kingdom Metazoa; phylum Chordata; class Chondrichthyes; order Carcharhiniformes; family Scyliorhinidae; genus Scyliorhinus; species Scyliorhinus torazame. The sequence goes on from NC_092735.1 coordinate 29,327,876, forward strand.
TTATGAGGAGTAGACTGGGACTATACTCATTGGAATTTAGACAAATTAAGGGGGAATCTTATAGAAACAAATAAAATTATGAGGGGGATAGGATAGAAACAGGGAGATTGTTTCCACTAGAGGATGAAACTAGAACTGGGGGCATTGCCTCAAAATGAGGGGGAGCAGATTTAGGACTGAATTAAGAAGGTATTCTTCACCCAAAGGATATGAAGTGTGTGGAATTCCCTGCCCAGTGAAGCAGCTGAGACCTGATTGAATGTTTTTAAGGCAAAGGTAGATAGATTTTTGAACAACAAGGGAATTAAGGGTTATGCTGAGCGGGCGGGTAAGTGGAGCTGAGTCCACAAAAAGATCAGCCACAATCTCATTGAATGGCGGAGTCGGGTCGAGGCCGACTCCTGCTCCTAGTTCTTATGTAAAGCTGCGGTGGATTTACACAAGAATCACTCCCTGCCTGACAGTCGATCAAAAGGTTCAACACGCAACTCATTATACTAAAACACTATAGATTCTCAAAGAGAACATTTGCTCGGAGTATGGATGATGGCCCCAGGATCACAATCGATTGAGGGCCGTGAAAGTGTTGTGCAGTTCTTTCAGAGCTTTGCAAATCTTGTGGGAAATGTGTCCAGCAATCCTGGGTGAGATTTTCCATTTGTTAAGACTCATTTTTCTATAACTGCGTCCTTCCATCTAATAATAGCCATCGAGCACGAACCAACAGAAAGCTTTCCTTACGCGTAATGTTTGCAAATTGGTGGGTAACACTCTTGGGGGTAAGTTTGCAAAACTATCACCCTCATTCCTGATTCAGAAAAATCAGCAAAAAACACCAACTAGTTGATGGTGGTGAGGTAGAACGGGACGCTGATTATGCACGTGACTTATCCTTACACACAGTGAATCTGGAGGGATGTGTTTTCATGGGTGTGGGAACTAACTTCTTGGGGGGGGGGGAAACGCAAGAGAAGCAACAGAAGAAAGATGGAAAGGACTAGCAAGATGCGTGGGTGCTCAGCTCTTTATGAAATGATCATCTCAACGGCAGGGAACAAAATTGGAAACACGCTTCAATTTTTGACGGCCGATACTGCTAAAGCATGAGAAAAAAAAAATCTAAATGTACTCATCATCTGAAAGGTTAGCTTTGTCATCGGAGTTGTGATCCAGTTCTGATCCCCAATTTGTGCAATTCTGAAATCTGCAATCGCGATGGCCATTATGCCTTTGATTTTTTCTGATGGCTTTCAGCAGCAATCTGCAGTTTCCCGCTCATCAGACACCCTGCCGACACGAGAAGAAGTGACGGCCAGGTTGATTAAGATTGAAAAAAAACTTTGCTTTTTTTTTGGTCCAACCCAATATTCGTATTACAATGGGAAAGGCACATGAACTTAGCGAGACAGAGCTCCTGGAAAATCATTGATTGCTGCCCTCCAGAAAGAAGTGTTACTCTCTGGAAAGGTGGGGAGCATTGCAGTCCGTTGGGCCCAAGGTAGTGTGGCTCTAGTTGGCAAAGATTTCCCCCATCGGGATCCAGATGTTCTTGCACTGCGTGGCATGGTACAGAAACTCCTCTCCTGCCCCCTGCTGAGGGTTCCACCAGTCTCGCTGGACCCCATAATTCACCCAGGTCCTCTTCACATTTGCAGCTGACGACCATTCAACAAACTTGGACCCCTATAGAAGACAACAGAAAAAGACGATTGTTCTTTAAAAAAAATAGATATAAAGAAAAAGTTAATGAATCAAAGCGATGGAGTGCGGCCCATGATGCAAGCTTTCACAAAGGAAGACTGTTTGGTGCCACCGATTGTACACTCCGTCAAGATCATGCAACTCTGGATTTATTTAGCACCTTTCTAAAGCACAGATTCTTCCAAAATGCCTTACAATGAAGCGTCGGTAAGAGAATGTTTAGGGTACAGTGATCATTGTACCAGAAGGTTTAGGATGACTACGATAAAGGACAAGCAGCAGACCAGAGTAAGAGTAATGAACTGGGGGAATTCCAGCTTCATTGCGACAAGAACAAAATCTGGGTTGAATAAACTGGAGTCGAAGATTTGCAGGAAAATGGTAGCTGAACAGTAGGCTATCTTCAAAGGAGGAGGTACTTCGGGCACAATCAAGGTATATTCCCTCAAATGGGAAAAGCCCAGAGTTGTGAAATAGTTCCCTGTACACCAAGGTCCAGGTCATTAATAAGCAAGGGCCCCAACAGATTCTTGGCACGTTCCACTACAAACCTTCCTCTGGCCCAAAAAATATCCATTAACCGCTGTCACTCAGCTAACTTTGTATCCATGTTGCTACTGAGCCTTTTACCCCAATAGCTATAACTTTGCTCACAAGTCTATTTTGCGGCACTGTGTCAAAAGCCTTTTGGAGGTCCGCGTACACCACATCAACAGCATTACCCTCATCAACCCTCTCTGTTACCTCATCAAACAATTCCAGCAAGTTAGTTAAGCACCATTTATTTTCTCTTAGGAAATCCATGCTGACGTCCGTAAATTAACCCACGCTTGTTCATGGGACTTGTCATTTTGTCCCGATTTATTGTTTCTGGAAGTTTCCCCACCATTGATGTTGAACTGACTGGTCTATAAGTTTCTGAGCTTATCTTTCTGCCTTTTTTTTTTGAACAAGGGGATAACATTTGCATTTCTCCAGTTCTCAGGCATAATCGCAATTACCAAGTCAAAGAAAGAGTGGAAAGGACAAAGTCAGAGCTCCCTGGGTGACAATACAGACAGAATTAAGATAAAATCGTGTCTGCACCGGCCCTTAGAAAGAATACCCTACTTAAGCCCTCGCCTCCACCCCATCCCCGTAACCCCACCTAACCTTTTGGACACCAAGGGGCAATTTATCACAGCCAATCCACCGAACCTGCGCATCTTTGGGCTGTGGGAGAAAACCGGAGCACCCGGAGGAAACCCATGCAGACACGGGAGAACGTGCAGACTCCGCACAGACAGTCACCCCAGGCTGGAATTGAACCCGGGTCCCTAGCGCTGAGAGGCAGCAGTACTAACCACCGTGCCGATGTATAGATACGCCCAGCAAGCACAGGTTGAATGTACAGGTGACAGGTGAAGCTCAATGCGGAGAAATGTGAAGTGATTTATTTTAGTAGGAAGAACATGGAGGGACAGTCTAAAGGTCACAAATCCAAAGGGGATGCAGGAGCAGACGGACCTGGGTGTACACGTGCTTAAGTCATTGAAGGTGGCAATACAGGGTGTGGGCATGGTTAATAAAGCACACAGTACCCAAGGCTCTATTAAGGGAAGGGTGGGGGCATAAAGTACAAGTACAGGAGATCATGTTGAACTTGCACAGAACAGTAGTTTTCCTCTCAGCTGGAGTACCGCACTCAGTTCTGGCCGCTGCAATTTAGGAAGGATGCGGAGGTGCAACATCGGAGAGTGCGCAGAAAAGATCCACGAGAATGGTTTTGGGAATGAGAAACTTCAATAATGAAGATAGGTTGGAGAAGTTGGCACTATTTTCCTTGGAAGAAAGAAGGCTGTGGGGAGATTTGAGAGGGGCATTCAAAATCATGAGGGGCCTGGACAGAGTGGATAGGGAGAAACTGTTCCCCCTCGTGAAAGGATGGAGAACGAGAGGGACACAGATTTAAAGTAATTAGTAAAAGAAGCAAAAGGTGACGCAAGGAAAAGTTTTTTCACACAGCGAGGAGTTGGGGTCGGCAATGCACTGCCCGAGTGTGGTAGAGGTAGGGTCAGATGATTAAAGAGGGCATGAGGCATTCACCTAAAAAGGAATAATGTGTAGGGTTGCGGGAGAAAGCGGGCGAGTGGCACTACATTAACGGCTCAGAAGAGCTGGAGCAGATATGATGGGCCAAATGGCCTCCCCTCCTGAGCTGTAACAATTCTCAACCGTTTTGTCACTTTGCACACAGGGGCTAGCTTTTAGCCCGTGGCGAGTTTCAGTTCCTGACCTACATTGCAACAGGAAGAAATTACTTTGGGCAGTGTGCCGACTCTTAATGAGGGGAATTACACAAATTATGTTCAAACAGGACACAGAAGAGGGGCATCACCTTATGTGATGATCTTTTAAAAAAAAAATGCCACAGATGAAGTGAAGTAACAACAAGTTCAATAGTGGACTGATCAACCAAGTGTAACAGTTAAAGGCTAGGTTTTACAATCCGATCAGCCAATTACAATGTTAGCATGTGCCTCACATTACTGCGTGAATTTTTAATGGCAGTATTTTTGGCTGACCTTGTGGAGGGAGAGAAATGAGACTTTTGTTTCCTCTCTGCCAGTCAAAGGTGAGGGAATGACGACATATTAACCATTCAAAGTGGACAAAGAAGCTTGGGCAGAGAGTGGTTAGACTGATTGCTAGTTTGAAGCAATTGGCAGTAATCCGATTTGGGGGTCAACCCTAATCCAAACTCAAACACATGATCTAATAATAATCTTATTAACAATCTTTATTGTCACAAGTAGGCTTACATTAACGTTGCAATGAAGTTACTGTGAAAAGCCCCTAGTTGCCATATTCCGGCGCCTGCTCGGGGAGGATTCCGAATGTCCAATTCACCGAACAGCACGTCTTTCGGGACTTGTGGGAGGAACCCGGAGCACCTGGAGGAAACCCACGGGGAGAACGTGCAAACTCCACACAGACAGTGACCCAAGCTGGGAATCGGACCTGGGACCCTGGTGCTGTGAAGCCACAGTGCTAAACACTCTGCTACCGTGCCGCCAGCTGTTCTCAAACCTCTTCCATCTGTGCACCGCTCGGGTGGGATGAGAGACCCGACAGATCACCCACAGCGCCTTCCTCACCCACTATCACTTCCCACAGTGAAAGAAAACAATCAGAATTACCGGGGGGAACGAGGAAACTTTTCTATTTATTCTTTTCTGGGGATGTGGGCGTCACTGGGCTGGTTCAGCATTGTTGCCCATCCCTAAATGCCCTCGAACTGAGTGACTCGCTCGGCCATTTCAGAGAGGCAGCTGTGGGTCTGGAGGCATATGTAGGCCAGACCAGACCGGGTAAGGGCGGCAGATTTCCTCCTCTAACCGGACATTAGTGAACCAGATAGGATTTTCACCACAATTGATGATAGTTGCCATGGTCACAACTACTGAGACTAGCTGTCAATTCCAGATTTTTCGTATTAATCAAATTTAAATTCCACCAGCTGCCAAGGTGGGATTGGAACCCGTGTCCCCAGGGCATTAGCCTGGGTCCCTGGATTATAGTCCAGTGACGTAACCACAACATCGATAAGACATCAACGAGGTGATGCCTGGTTTCTAGCTGGAGAGTTTCAATCTCCTGCTGCGCTCCACGTTCACCCAGATCCTCCTCGATGATTTCAGCCTAGGAGTGTTGAAAATGCGATTGTCAGGGTTTTTTTTTCTTTTTAAAATTTAGAGTACATCTTTTCCAATTCAGGGCCAATTTAGCGTGGCCAATCCACCTACCCTGCAAGGTCAGCCAAACTTTCTGGTCAAAGTCCAGCTTCACCGAGTTAATAATAATAATCGCGTATTGTCACAAGTAGGCTTCAATGAAGTTACTGCGAAAAGCCCCTAGTCGCCACATTCCGGCGCTTGTTCGGGGAGGCTGATACGGGAATTGAACCCACGCTGCTGGCCTTGTTCTGCATTACAAGCCAGCTGTTTAGCCCACTGTGCTAATTCAGCCCCTAAACCAGTTGAACTTTTGGAGCAGTCTGCGAACCACACAGAGGACCCCTCGCAGGCCACCAATGGCCCGTGGCACACACTTTGAAAACATGATCTGTATGGAGGCGAGGGAGGACTCCATTGTTGCAGGCGCTGTCTTTCGAACAATGTGTTAAGCTGACTCTACACATGCCTGTTGGGTTGGGTAAGATATTCTGCAGCATTCATTAAATTCAGAGCAAGGAGGTTCTCTCCGTCTCCTGTCCAGAATTCTGCTCTCAATCACCTGAATCTGACAAATTGTTCGCTCAAAAGTAATCAAGATGATGATGAAATCATCAAGAGTGTGGACAACGTAGAGCTCAGATTATTGCAATATTTGATCAGCCATTGGAACTTCAAGACTCAAAAAAATGAGGCTGGCTTTATATTTTGAATGGAGCTTGATTATCTAACGCAAAAGTAACTTTTCCTTCACACTAAAACGGGCAATTTCATTTTCACTTCTGGAATATTGCAATAACAAAGATGTTTGTCTAGTCCATCAAGTCTTTGCTACTCCATTGAAAGATCTATCCACCTATCATCCTTGGTCTTCAAACTTGCTTTTCTTTTACCAATGTGCTCCACTACTTTCTCACAGAACTGTCTTGACTCATCAGAGCCCGGTCATAAAAATCCCCTCAATTTATCCATGCCTTTTTAAATGAATATTAATCATATCCATACCTGCTAGAAACATTCATATTACTCTGTCCATCACTTCCTACTTTGTGAAGGGATTTACATGGACATTGTTATACTGCTCGAGCACAACCTCCATATCTAAGGATATTTGAAGGTTTTAATCGTGGTGTTTACTACTTCCTCTGCATTCTGGGATGCATGTCACGCAGGACTGGTGTCTTCCCTCCTTTAAAGTCAACATTTTCCATATTACACCCTTATCTGGTTATCTTACGAAGTTGTTCCATTTCCTTTTCCTCCACCTGTACAGTCCCACCATTACATGCGATAGCTAATGATGACTCAACTCACTGGGCACATTTTAAAGGGGAACACTTTTAGGAGCGGCGAGGTTGCACAGCGGTGTGTATGTTTTCTCCGTGTGGGTTTGTTTCCTCCCACAGTCCAAAAGATGTACAGGTTCGGTGGATTGGCTGTGCTAAATTGCCCCTTGGGTGTCCAAAGGTTGGGTGGGATTACAGGAATAGGGCGGGGGATTGGGCCTCGGTAGGGTGGCCTTTCGAAGGGTCGGTGTGGACTCGCCGGGCCAAATGTCCTCTTTCTGCAATATCGGGATTCTATGTTTCTATGATTTTCCAGTGCGCAATATAAAATTTAGCGGTCCTGCGTGTTAATCCTATTTCTTCACACGATCAGGCTCTCTAACCCTCATCCCCTCATCACCGACATAGGTTTGACCAAAGCCTAAAAGTGGATAATTCCGTTGAACCATTTTAAGGGGAAATGCTGACGGTCAAAGTCTTTCTTCATATATCCATTTCGTACAAGACTGGTCTGTGTTACAATTTCAACTACTGACCTCCGGGAAATCGTACACAGAGCAAGACCTTTCCAAAGTGTAAGCACTTACTGTGAAGTGAATCCAGGTCAACGACCCAACTGCCCTAACTATTCCTCAGATCGAAAGTTTAAGCGAGTGGTATTTAGCAATCACAGTCAGAAATTTAAGAGGGGGTGTGAATATAAGGCTTCTATTTCTGTTTCACCAGATCAGAGACACTGTCACGAACATACAGTGCCACCCTCCAGCTACTTCCTCTCTATGGAAAGTGAGCGGGTGTTGGGCTGCAGTCTTCTACACGCTCATCAGCGAGGTTCAGAGAGCTTTTTGATGTGCCTTAGAAGCAATGCACTTTATCCCACAACCTCCCCCTGTACGGAAACAGTGACGGGTCAGCACACTCCAACGGCTTCTAGAGTTTCCAATAATCAGTTTTATTAATCTCACAACACAATCACCCAGGCTGAAATAAATTGAGGTCAGCCTTTTAATTTGGTCACACTGTGAAAATGTCAAAGAAAATATAATGGAAAAATTAAAAGCCCCGGGACACATTCTGCTCATTTCCATCCTGCCCAACGTGCAACAGGCTCAACTAATCCAAACCAGCTTTGATCTCTCTGGACTCATATATTGACTGCAGATACAATTGCACAGAGGACACACTGGAAAAGGTCCACTTCCGAGACAGTAAAATGTCCAGATTTTAAAATGAGAGACACCCCATGAGAAATCATTGCTAACAAAACCTCATCTTCGAAATGAACCAAAGTAAAGCCAACCACAGATAGCCTGGCAGGATGGTTTAAAAAAATGCTTCCTCTTGCAGAATGTACCACACGATCAAAGTCATCCAATGTACAATGTACAGTTAGCCCTCTCATTAACTATTAAAAAGTAGCCATTGCTTGAAAGAGCTAACACGCCATTACATATCTGTGTTAGCAGGATTTTAAAAAATGGGACCTTTAAAATATACTCCACAGCAGACAGCAAAGGTGAGCTGGTACTGTTCATTTACTGCACTGAAACTATTCATACCTCAGGCCGAAGCTCAGACTACATACGTACAGACGCGGCGTCTTAAACAACAGTCTGGTCAGCGTGGCCAACTTAAACCTAGAAGTGCAGCGTTTAAATAGATGGGGGGGGGGGGTGGCCTTGTCTTCTTTGCAAGTTCCTGTTGCAGTTTCATTTCTATTTAAAGTTTATGCAGAACAAAACTTTAAAATCTGTCTACATGAATTATGAGCTATAAATAAATATAATGGCCGTGATTCTCCCGAATGTAGACCAGGTGCTCCCGCCAGTTGGCACGAGGAGCAATTCTGATGCCATTCAATGCCAAGGTCCGTCCCCTCCTGCCCAAAATCGCTGGCAAGACCCCCCCTCCCCCCAACCTGTAGTTCCCCACCTTGAAGCTCCATCCCTTGACCCTTTGTTCTGAGCACCCGGTATTTCTAGGAAGCTCTCCAGAACACAGAGACCACCTCTTTTTTAAAAAAACGTGGTTGGAAAAACAGTTGCTCGTCAGAGTTAATGGACCCCTGTAGAGCTATGTAAATAAACAACAGTAGTCCTTCCTTTGAAAACGCCTAGGTCTGTCAATCAAAAGTCTTGTAAAAGACAATGGTCTGTCGGATTGAATATAAATAATGCAGATCAAAGCTTTTAGGCTTCTAACCTTGTAGAGGCTTCAGAAAGCTAAATGGCAATGGAAGTGACTGTGAAAAAAACACATCAAAGGCTCCACCACATTGATGGGAATACTTGCCATGCTGACAAGACAGTAAAAAGGGCTTAAGCTGCAGATGGGAAGACTTTCACTCTCTTCCCAGAGATCTTTAATTTTGACATGCTGACAATTTAAAGGGTTTCAAAGCTGCAGATGGGAAGACCAGCCGAATGACCCCCATCCCAGGGAAGACCCCTGACCTGAGCCACCCCCAGCCCAGCACAGTGCCCCCCAACACCCACCTCCCATGAAGGACCCCTCGGCACCCTGGAGGCAAGTGTAGGGAGGGTACTCACCCCCTTTGGAGTACAGGTCGCCGGGTCCCCATTTCTCAGGACTTGCCCCGATTCCCGACAGCGGGACCCCGGACGGGGCGGTCTGGAGCTTCCCAGGAGGCAGGTAAATCGGGCATCCTGCCCGATAATTACATTCAAATGAAGGTTAATCTGGTATTTGCACGTTTCCACCGGGTCTGGGTGAAAACCTCATCAGGGCCGGCGGGGCGAGCCAGGAGAATCGCAATGGTTTGACACCAGGATGAGGAACTGACTCTGCATTTCATCAAACTCAATGGTGTAGATCAGGCCTAAAAACATGCGCGTGGTTTGGAATACAATCTGCACCTCTCCAACAGACAACAGCCTGAAAACCACTTCAGCTATCAGTTACTTTGGTAGAAACCATTCAAAGTCCTCCATTAGGATCCAGCCCTGAGTTTACTTCCAGGATTGCTCATATTGTAATGTAGAAACCATCAGGAACCTCAATCAATCAGGCTCCTGCCCTCAGCTCACTTACCGATACCGGTTAGGTGATATGTAAACTATCAGGAATTTCCTACGACATTCCAGCCTTTATATCAATCTGTGGTTTCTGCAAGTAATGTTCCGGCCTTCACCTCAACTTCCTGTTATTTGTTATTCCATGTAGAAACTCTCAATTACATTTCCACATTTATCTCACTTCCTGGTATCTGTTATTCCTTGGCAACTCTTGAGGGAACCAGACTTTTCGCAACCTGTATGTCTTGCTCAACTCCAAGACGAGCTGCTGACTACATATCCTTGTCATGACTAAGACTGTCTATTTCTGCTTCTGGTGCATCACCTGACCACATCAACGTATCTGCTGCTGAAATCCTCAAACATGCCCTTATTACCACGAGTTCTGACTATTCGAGCGCACTCCCAACTGGCCTCTCTTCCAACCTCCATAAAGTTAAAAGTCGTCCAAACCTCTGCTGCCCATAATCTTAACTCAGACTAGGTCCCATTCACCCATCACCACTGTGTTCACGACCTACATTAGCTCTTGATTGAACAAAGCCTCGAATTTCTTACCCTCGTTTGCAAAAACCCTCCACGGCCTTGGCCTTTCCCATCTCTACAGCCCTCTGACATTCCTCTAATGCTTGCCTCTTGCGCGTCCTTGACATTCATCGCTCCACCACTGGAGGTCGCGTCATCAGCTGCCAGGGCCCGGAGTTCTGGAATTCCCTCCCCAAACTTTAAAGATGCTCCTTAACATCTACCCCTTTGAGCAACCCTTTGCTCATTTGCTCCAATACCTTGAGTGGCTTGGAGTCAAATTCTGTTTGATGACGCTCCTCTGAAGCACCCTGGGATATTGCACTACATTAAAGGTGCTACATAAATCCAGCAGGAATTCATTATTAGATTCCAGTCTGTAAATCACTTCCTTTGTCTTTGGCTTATGCACTATAGCAGCTACAGCGAAGAAAGCCCCCCCCGCCCACGCGGGCAGTTTACCTTTTCGGATCCAAAATACCACATGGCTTGGACATCCTGATGCTCTACCAAGGATTTACTGAGGTGATCTCGGCATCCCGTCAGGATATTCACAACACCGGCTGGAAGATCCGAGGTTTCAAAGACCTACGGAAGCAGAAATAAGAGTTCTTCGCTTACAAAGTGCAATGCTCATGTCGATGAGTCTTAGCCCGCAGGTCAGGTTTGTTATTAAGTTACTTTCTGATCATGATGAAGACGATTTTAGATCACTAAAATGTCAACACTGCAGTTGTGAATTGAGAACGATGGTTCTACCTCTATAGCATCATAAAGGCATAGGGCCATAATGGAAAAGATATTCTTTTAATAATAATAATCTGGGGGGCAGCACGGTGGCGCAGTGGATAGCACTGCTGCCTCACGGCGCCGAGGTCCCAGGTTCGATCCCGGCTCTGGGTCAGTGTCCGTGTGGAGTTTGCACATTCTCCCCGTTTTTGCGTGGGTTTCGCCCCCACAACCCGAAGATGTGCAGGTTAGGTGGATTGGCCACGCTAAATTGCCCCTTAATTGGAAAAAATTAATTGGGTAATCTAAATGTTAATAATAATAATAATAATCTTTATTGTCACAAGTAGGCTTACATTAACACTGCAATGAAGTTACTGTGAAAATCCCCTAGTCGCCACACTCCAGCGCCTGTTCGGGTACACAGAGGAAGAATTCAGAATATCCAATTCACCTAACAAGCACGTCTTTCGGGACTTGTGGGAGGAAACCGGAGCACCCGGAGAAAACCCACGCAGGCACGGGGAGAACGTGCAGACTCTGCGCAGACAGTGGCACAAGCCGGGAATCGAGCCTGGGACCCTGGAGCTGTGAAGCAATAGGTCTAACCACCGTGCTCCCGTGCCGCCCACTAATTTTTAATTCATCAGTCAAATCTTTGCTTTGAATCTTTCATAAGAAATGCATAATTTTTTTGAAGTTATCATCAAACAGTGCAGACAATTAGCACCAGCGTTTTAACCTCTGCCCAATGTATCAATTCCAGCCGATGTGCTCACCCAGTGTGTATTTGGTTTGTTCGTGCAGGAGGAATGCTATAGGAATCCAACCTGTTGTTGTTTTGAGGCAGAGTTGAATCCACACATTAACTGGACAAGTCTGGAGCACAAAACCGGGCATGTAGAGACAGCGCTGTTTTAAGATTCCGGCGAATTTCAGAGAACAGGATAATAGAAGCTTAATTCAGTACCTGACAAGTTCTGCGTGACGGAGTGTGATCAGTGCCAATGCTGGCTTCAAAAATGTGGGAAAGTGTATCAAATGCCAGCACTAGCTCTCCCGATTGAAACGGGCACCCTAAAGTGATTTTTAAAAACTTTGCAGTAACCAGTTCGATGCTACCGTGGACATTCGATAGCAAAGAACAAAGAAATGTATAGCACAGGAACAGGCCCTTCAGCCCTCCAAGCCCATGCCGACCATGCTGCCCGACTAAACTACAATCTTCTACACTTCCTAGGTCCGTATCCCTCTATTCCCATCATATTCATGTATTTGTCAAGGTGCCCCTTAAATGTCACTATCGTCCCTGCTTCCACCACCTCCTCCGGTAGCGAGTTCCAGAGCAAGGCATCGATCCACCATAGTGCCAGACCCAGGGAGGAAATAAAACAGGAACCTATTGGAAATAAAACAGGAGCCTATTTATATTTGGGTGTGCGGATTTCATGATTCATGAGATCTAACAGTGCATTAAGCGCAAAGCCCAGAGACATGCAGAATTCAAGGCAGGGGGTCGAACACGTAGCAAAGCTAGGAGTGTGCAGCCCACAACTATAGATCCCTCTGCCACTTGCGATCTTCCAAGGTGCTCGTCAATCCACATCCACAGAATAGTCACCATGCTGCAGAAAACTGGGCTAGCTGTCACGTCAAATAAACATCGACATGGCTGGATACAGCCAGCTCTGCCTGTGGCAGGAATGGAAGCAGAGGCGCTGTTTCAGGGGAATGTTGCAAAGACAACTTTCTGATTAACAGGCAGCTGTAGCTTGGCATCCCGGGCGCTGAAGTCCAAGAAATACCAAAATTTACCAGAACAAAGTTTACATGAAGTCTTTACCGCAATGATCAAATCTGTCATCAAACCTAATATCCGTGCAGGTTGATTTCTTTTCTTGCTGTTCTCACCCAGAGACGGCGCTGCTCTACATTGCTGGGACACCGCTGGTAACTCGCCCAAGCACCCAGGAACCCAGTCAGCAGGCTATTTGAGCATAAAGGCTTCAATGCCGTCTTCACTAGATATTTCTACCTGTACTTTTCAACATGGGGGCCGTGGGTAGGAATCCGCAGCAGAAACTCTTAAGGGGTCAACCACAGCCCATCCGAGTTCAGTTAGCTCAGCGTATCAAAGGGATGGAATCTATCCTGCTCTGGACAACCCGTTAAATTAGGTGGTTTGAGACATTCAAAATGTTAAAATTCATCTCACTGGTTGTACATACAGCAATACAATCATTACAGCACAACCTAAGAATAGGGGGAAAGGTGGGACGTTTTCTACAAGGACACATTGTTGCGCAGATACCTTGAAATTCGCGCCTGTACCTGGTACAGCTCCAGTGCTGGCAGAGGATATTTCTCACTGGGGACAATGACGACTGCGTTTCCTCGAACAATGGCTGGAGCAAAGAGACTCACAAAGCTGAGCAAGGGATTCTCATCCGGGCACACAATGGCGACCACCCCAACAGGCTCCCGAACCATGACTGTGGCGCCATAAAGCAGGGTCTCCTTCAGGGCAGGGAGAAACGTTAAAAGGAGTCAGTGTTGAATAAACCACAAAACCCTTACAACCGCGGAGTGAGAAGATAATCTATTATTACGCAGTGAGCAACTTGTTACCTTACTGAGTATATAGTGAACCCCCCCCAGACAACTAAACAGGCATTAACACTTCTTCTTTTGTATGACTGGGTACAGAACGACAACTACAATTCAACATCAAGGTGGTCGAGCCAGGATATTCCAGCCATTGGGCTGCTCAATGCTTAGCACAGTGGTTAGCACTGTCGCTTCACAACGCCAGGGTCCCGGGTTCGATTCCCGCTTGGGTCACTGTGCGGAATCTGCACGTTCTCCCCATGTCTGCGTGGGTTTCCTCCGAGTGCTCCAGTTTCTTCCCGAAAGACGTGCTGTTAGGTGAACTGGACATTCTGAATCCTACCTCCGTGTACCCGAACAGGCGCCGGAATGTGGCGACTGGGGGATTTTCACAGTAACTTCATTACAGTGTTGATGTGGATGCCTACTTGTGACACTAATAAAGACTATTATAAAATCTCATTGACAAAGAGGGAAAGGGGGGGGGGAGAAGCAGAGAATCTTGCTGCCAGCGAACGGTGTGCCGCCAAGAAACACGCGGCGAGCGGACCGGAGAATCCAGCCTTATGTCAGGAGCAGCAGTGTGTCTCGCTGCACCGCCTCACATTAGCACTAACCTCAGTGAATGGTGGAAATCTATGACAACCTTCTTCCAGCTGAATTAACATGACATTCATAGGCATGAGAGAGGCTTTTATCTTCGGAGTTTAACAACAGTTAAATAGTAACACTCACACAGCAAAGTGACAATAAATATGTTATCATTATAGAATGATGCAACATAAGGAACCCATTCGGTCCATCAAGCTGATGTAGGAGTCATCAGATTTGGTTTCCTCTCTTTCCCCATGGAAGATTTTCCCGTTCAAGTATTTATCAATCCCCTTTGCAAAGTTGTCACCTATCGGCTTCCACCACTCTCCGGAAGTCCACTCCAGATCATAACAACTTGTTGTGTTAAAAAGAAACTGGCACATCTTATCCACAAAGCCTCTAATGCTTCCACCAATTACAGTAAACCTGTGTCCTCCAGTTTTCATTCCTCCAATCACTGAAAATAATTTCTCCTTATTTACTCCATCTAAAACCTCTACCTAAATCTCCCCTAGCTTTCCCTGCTCTGAATAGAAATGTCGCTGTTTCTCATTTCTCCTTGTAAGGAGCAGCATAGTAGCAAGGTGGTTAGCACAGCTGCTTCACAGCTCCAGGCTCCCAGGTACGATTCCCAGCTTAGGTCACCGTCTGTGCGTTCTCCCTGTGGCTGCGTGGGTTTCCTTCGGGTGCCCCGGTTTCTTCCACAGTCCAAAGGTGTGCGGGTTAGTTGGATTGGCCATGATCAATTGCCCTTAAGTGTCCAAGAAGGTTGGGTTGGGCTACGGGGATAGGGTGTGGAGCTTGGGTAAGGTGCTCTTTCCAAGGGCCAGCGCAGACTCGAAGGGCCAAAAGGCCTCCTTCTGCACGGTAAATTCTATGAAATCTACGAAACTGAAATCCCCCATTGATGGAATCATCACCAAATTTCCTTTACACAGTGTCTTAAACCATGACATCCCACCTGAAATGTGGCCGGCTGCCGTCGGCTACCCCGGTGGCTGCCGTCGGCTACCCCGGTGGCTGCCGTCGGCTACCCCGGTGGCTGCCGTCGGCTACCCCGTTGGCTGCCGTCGGCTACCCCGGTGGCTGCCGTCGGCTACCCCGGTGGCTGCCGTCTGCTCAGCGGCTGCCGTCTGCTCAGCGGCTGCCGTCTGCTCAGCGGCTGCCGTCTGCTCAGCGGCTGCCGTCTGCTCAGTGGCTGCCGTCTACTCAGTGATCAGCTTTTGTTCTCTATGCCTCTGGCTATAGAGATAAAAGTCACAAATGTCTTTTTTTGAAACTGCCTTGTCAAGCCATCTTCAAAGATTACAAGCATACAAAACAGGAGAAGGATGAGATGGGATTTCTTCTCTCAGAGGGTAACGAATTTGTGGAATTCTTTACCGCAGAGCGTTGTGGAGGCTGGGTCGTTAGATGTGTTCAAGGTTGAGAAAGACAGATTTTTTTTAATCAGTAAGGGAATCAAGGGGATATGGCAGGAATGTGGAATTGAGGATTATCATATCAGGTCAATCATGATCTCATTGAATGGCGGAGCATTAGAGGGGCCGAATTGCCTACTTCTGCACCTACATCTTATGGTTTAAAGGAGGCCATCCCACACCTCAAGCCTGCTCTGCCATTCAGTAAGATCATGGCTGATCTCTTTGTGTTTCAAGTTCTACATTCTCATCTCGCCCTGATTCCGTTGGCTCACAAGAATCTATCTCCACCTTAAAAATGTTCAGTGGGCCCCCCTCTACCGCCTTCTGAGGCAGAGTTCCAAAATCACTCAACCCTCGGAGAGATTTGTGTACACAGATCTCTGTTGCTGCACCGACTTTTAGAATTGTACCATTCAGTATCTCTCCACGTTCTTCCTACCAAAACGAGTCACTTCACACTCCCCGACATTTAAAATTTTCATTGCCATGTGCCTGCCTATTTCACCAATCACAGGGCGGCACGGTGGCTAGCACTGCTGCCTCACAGCACCAGGGAACCGGGTTCAATTCCAGCCTCGGGTGACTTGTCTGTGAGGAGTCTGCACGTTCTTCCCATGTCCTCGTGGGTTTCCTCCGGGTGCTCCGGTTTCCTCCCGCAGTCCAAAGATTTGCAGGTTGTGTGGATTGGTCGTGCTAGATTGTTCATTAGTGACCAAAGACTAGGTGGGTCAGGTGGGGTGGGGTTACGGGGATAGGGCGGGGGAGCGGGACTAGGTTGGTTGCTCTTTCGGAGGGCCGGTGCAGGCTCATAGAATCACGGAATTTACAGAGCAGAAGGAGGCCATTTCGGCCCATCGAGTCTGCACCGGCTCTTGGAAAGAGCACCCTACTCAAGCCCACACCTCCACCCTATCCCCGCAACCCAGTAACCCCACTTAACCTTTTTTTTTTGGGACACTAAGGGCAATTTCGCATGGCCAATCCACCAAACCTGCATATCTTTGGACTGTGGGAGGAAACCGGAGCATCCGGAGGAAACCCACGGGGAGAATGCGCAGACAGACAGTGACCCAAGCTGGGAATCGAACCTGGGACCCTGGAGCTGTGAAGCAACTGTGCTAACCACTATGCTACCGTGCTGCTCGATGGGCCGAATGGCCTCCTTCTGCACCGTGGGGTCTCTATGGTAGGGATTCTATGGTTCAGTCTGTCACTATCATCTTCAATGTCCATTACATTACTGACTTTTGCGTCATCTGCAAACCTTGAGATTATGGAGTGTGATTTTCCACCCTTCACGCCAGCGGGATCTCTTTCCCCCGCTCCCCCATTCCAACTCTATACTCAAGTCCAGGTCATTAATATATATATATGTATATATATATATATATATATATATACGCTGACAAAAGCAGTGGTCCTCACACTGACCGCCTCGTGACACCCCTGTATCATTCTCTCCAAGCTGAGGAACACTCTTTCAACTGCCTTCTGTACCTTAAGTCAATTTTGTATCCATTCTGCCACTGACCCTTTAATCTCATGGACCTCAATTATGCTAATAAGACATCAGAAGTTCACACAAGCACTTTTAACAAATCCATCCTGGCTGTCATTTATTAACACATCATTTTTCAACTGATATTACAAAGACTAGTGCCAGGAGATAAAAAGCATTTTTATTACCACTTAGAAAGGACACCAATAAAACTAAGATTGGGAATGTTTGCCCCTTGATACAAAGGTTTATCTTTATAATATAATAATATTTATTGTCACAAATAGGCTTACACTGAAATGAAGTTACTGTGAAAAGCCCCTAGTCGCCACACTCCAGCGCCTGTTCGGGTACAGAGGGAGAATTCAGAATGTCCAATTCACCTAACAAGCGCGTCTTTCGGGACTAGAGGGAGGAAACCGGAGCACCCGGAGGAAACCCACGCAGGCACGGGGAGAACGTGCAGACTCCGCACACCCAAGCCGGGAATCGAACCTGGGACCCTGGAGCTATGAAGCAACAGTGCTAATCACTGTGCTACCGTGCCGCCTTTCGTCAGAGAAAGAAAACACTTACATTTATATAGCGCCTCTCACAACCACCAGGCACCTCAAATTTACAGCCAATCAAATACTTTGTAGTCAAAAATGCCCCGACTCTATTTATGGTCGGAGGCTTTTGGGGTTCCTCAGGGCAGTGCAGCTGCCCCCAGAGTTGGGACTTGTCTCTCATCCAGAAAAATGAGAATATGGGCACAGCAAGATCCAAATTCTTATGCAGTGGCACTTGTCCTATGGCGGCCACTGTAACTGCTGATGAGGCACCACAAGCAGAAACATTTATGCAGCCGTGATTAATCACGTACATTACAACAATGACCACGCTTCAGTCATCTGTGCAGGCAACTTAAATGCCATTTTGTAATGCCCATTCTGAAATGTCTGCAGTGTTCTTTTGATCGTATCGAAGCACCTCAGATCGCAACATGATCATAGATCATAGAATTGACAGTGCAGAAGGCGGCCATTCAGCCCATCGAGTCTGCACCGGCTGTTGGAAAGAGCACCCCACCCAAGGTCAACACCCCCACCCTATCCCCATAACCCAGTAACCCCAACCCAACACGAAGGGCAATTTTGGACACTAAGAGCAATTTATCATGGCGGATAACCGGAGCACCCGGAGGAAACCCACGGGGAGGATGTGCAGACCCCACACAGACAGTGACCCAAGCCAGAATCGAACCTGGGACCCTGGAGCGGTGAAGCAATTGTGCTATCCACAATGCTACCCTGCTGCCCGTAATCAAAACTTGAATATCATTGCGGTTCCCGTGATGGCCATTTTGAAATGTTTATTCTTCTCAGAAATTTTACGAATAAAGTTTCTCCCCGTGTCTGCGTGGGTTTCCTCCGGGTGCTCCGGTTTCCTCCCACAGTCCAAAGATGTGTAGATTGGGTGGATTGGCTGCGCTAAATTGCCCTTAAGTGTCCAAAAAGGATAGGTGGGGTTACTGGGATAGGGTGGAGGTGGCCTTAAGGAGGGTGTTCTTTACCAGGCTGGTGCAGACTCGATGGGCCAAATGGCCTCCTTCTGCACTGTAGATTCTATGATTCTTTACAACAAAATGTACTTTGAGATATCTGATGGTTGTGTACGGCGCCACATCAATGCACAACATTCTTTCTTTCACTTACAAAATCAAGACAGTAAATTGCCAAATCTATACAGGGTTCCTCACTGGAGAACTTATTCGCAGGTTACTGCTCATGATTTTGCCACTTTAGAGTGAGAACTCTGGTCTCCTGAGGGGAGAGAACAACAGGGAGGATCAGGAACCCTTCAAATGGGGAACAGAATAATAATCTTTATTGTCACAAGTATGCTTACATTAACACTGCAATGAAGTTACTGTGAAAAGCCCCTAGTCGCCACATTCCGGCGCCTGTTTGGGTACAGAGGGTGAATTCAGAATGTCCAAATGACCTTACAGCAAGTCTTTCGGGACTTGTGGGAGGAAACCGGAGCTCCCGAAGGAAACCCACGCAGAAAAGGGGAGAAGGTGCAGACTTCGCAGAGACAGCGACCCAAGCTGGGAATTCAACCTGGGACCCTGGAGCTGTAAAGCAATAGTGCTAACCACTGTGCTACCGTGCTGCCCTCCGTCCCGCTGTTCTATGCCACAACGCATTGGTGTTTAGTCATTCTTACCACTGATTTACTGTCTCACACGTTCACGACCAACACTAACCTCTGTCACTCAAGCCTCCCGACTGCCTGTCAACTTATTCCCACCCTCTGGACACATGGGCGGGTTCTCCGGCCTCCCAGCTGTGTGTTTCCTGATGGCGCGCCGCTCGCTAGCTGCAGGATTCTCGGTTCCCACCGCTGTCGATAGATATTCCCATCAACGCCACCCCATGCCGCCTGGAGGCCTGCGGGCAGGTGGTTCACTGCCAGAGAATCCTGCCGTCAGGGCAGGTCATGATTCCTCAGACACTTCACCCACTTGGCATTCCGAGACAGTGAATGGCTGTCCGCTATTTGGGTGGGGGTGAGGGAGACGGAAACCATTTGCGAGACTGTCCCTTGTCCCGAATCCCTACACAGGTACCATCTCGCAGTAGGCAAGCCTTCAGCAGGATATTACTGTTGGATTTTTCACCTCGCTTGCATTGATGCAATCGTAGCACTCCTGGCTGCTCAGCACTAATGAGGGACTGGAGCTTTTGTGCAAGTTCAGTTCAACACCGGCGTCGACATTTATCCAGCAGTCCGTCGGGGGTGCGGAAGGGGTGGAGGGTGAACCCCAGCGAGCAACTGTTTTGATTCTTCCCAACTCAACACCCAGCCCAGTTGACCCACCTGGACTGTGCCGCCATATTTGTCACAATAGGCGCCCCAGTAGAAAAGTCGCTCGACGCACAAGTCCACCTCCCTCAGGGCATCCTCGATACTGACGCCAGTCAGGTTGCTCAGGTCCTGTGCCATCTCTTGCCGTCGCACCTCCAGGTTCTCCGCCATGAAGTAAACGATCTGAGCCCGGTTGTGCGCGGCTCGCCTCCCCCAGCTGTAGGGGGACAGAAACATCACAAATCCCTCACTGTTCTGTGCTGCTTTTCTTTACAGATTCTTCACCACGACCCACGCTATCCTTGTGCCAGCCTACGACTTCGGAGAATCAGCTGGATCAGCCTAATCCTAATTAAACTGCATCGGGTCTCTCTCTCTCCCGCCAAGGCAGCTTGCTCTGCACCTTGGGCGATCTTCAGTGACTAGTCATACAATTGCAAGACAAAACTCAGACCTTTATCCCAATACCTGCTGCACTCAGTTCGAAAACTGCCCAAACGCACAACCCGTCTCGTATCCAGATACTGCGGAGACTTTGGGCATCACGGGCAGGAGCTGCATTTATTGCCCAGTCCTGACCTGGCGCCTTGAGAAGTTGGTGATGGTGAGCTGTCACCTGCAACTGCTGTAGGGCATGTGGGCGAAGGTGGTCAGAGTGGTTTGAAGCGCCTGATGCCTTAATCATAGAATTTATGGTGCAGAAGGAGGCCATTCGGCCCATCGAGTCTGCAGCAGCCCTTGGAAGTAGCACCCTACCCAAGCCCACGCCTCCACCCTATTCCCATAACCTAGAAGCCCCACCTGACCGCTTTTGGACACAAAGGGGCAATTTAGCATGGCCAATCCACCTAACCTGCACATCTTTGGACTGTGGGAGGAAACCGGAGCACCCGGAGGAAACCCACGCACACACGGGGAGAACGTGCAGACTCCGCACAGACAGTGACCCCGGGACCGGGAATTGAACCCGTGACCCTGGAGCTGTGAAGCAACAGTGCTAATCCACTGTGCTACCGTGCCAACCTCCAGATGGGTCTTTACAACAATCATGACATGCATGGTCACCATTACTGAGATTTTGTTTTAAATTCCAGATTTCTTTTATTAAAATTACATTCCCCAGCAGTCTAATGAGATGTGAACTTGTGTCTCTGAATCAGCAGCCCAGTCCTATAACCACAGTGCTACCGTTCCCCTGTTCCCATGGAGTACCATCCCCTTGATAAGAATCAACAAGGGTGGGGAGAAGCGAGTTCCTAGCACACCTCTTGCCGATGGAGTGAACAAACTGAGCCTGGGTGAAAACTGAAAGCGGAGATCCACACCGTCAGAACAACATAGGAACTAGGAGCAGGAATCGGCCATCTGGCCCCTTGAGCCTGCTCCGCCATTCAATGAGATCATGGCTGATCTTTTGGGGACTCAGCTCCACTTTCCGGCCCGAACACCATAACCCTTAATCCATTTATTCTTCAAAAAACTATATCTTTATCTTGAAAACATTTAATGAAGGAGCCTCAACTGCTTCACTGGGCAAGGAATTCCAGAGATTCACAACCCTTTGGGTGAAGAAGTTCCTCCTAAGCTCAGTCCTAAATCTACTTCCCCTTATTTTGAGGCTATGCCCCCTAGTGCTGCTTTCACCCGCCAGTGGAAACAACCTGCCTGCATCTATCCTATCTATTCCCTTCATAATTTAATATGTTTCTATAAGATCCCCTCTGCATCCTTCCGTCATGTGGATTCATCTCAAGAGCAGAACCGTTACAAACACTCACCCGGGAGCTCCTGCGTGAGCAGCCTCGACCGCGTTGCGGACATCTTTCCGGTTACAATCCCCGACGTAGGCCAGGGCTTTGCCAGTGTGGTCAAAAATGGGCCGCGAGTACATGCTGTAAGGCCTCTTCTGGGCGCCTCCATAGTACAGTTTGTACGTACGGTCAATGCTGCGGGTAAACAAAACACCAGCATGTCAACTGAGCATATAAGGACAGTCACACTTCTAGCACTCAGTGACAAAGTTCCCTCATTTTCTCACCTCGGTACGCCATCGGTCTTCAGTAGCTTGGGTCGAACCATTTGCCCTGGGATGGGTGGTAGGTCTGCTCCATGTACTGCCGCATACGTGCTATACTGGATCTCACCTGCGTTCGGATAAGGGCGCTCTTCCCAGGTAGGCCTCACGTACTCATATAAGCCCTAGACGAGAGAGTAAGGGAGGAGGCTGAAAGGCCGGTGGTGAACAACGCCAAGACTATTTTTCTGTTTCAACCCAAGGTGGCAAATCTCGACAAACTGAAAAACTGACCCAAGAATGAACGGTAACTTCGCCTTTTAAGTTGTACGTATCCTACACCAACACAACATGAACACCTTCCCCCGTGCACTAAAAGGAGAAAGTCTAAAATGATTCCTCATCATTTACAACATTCCTCCTCAGTATTTCCACGTATCTTTTAATCAATTGGTTTTTAAAAAGAGACGACAAGTTGTCCCGGATGAAAGACCCACCGCCAAACAATGTCTATTAAAAATTCACTTTACATGTAGTCGTTGGGAATGCACAATTAATCTTTAGAACAATTCAACTGGGTGAATGGGTGTTTATCAGTGATGTCAGAGTGTGGGTGGAGCTGGGCTGTCTGTCTGCTTTTTACTTTCGTTTTAGGCTGTTTCCTGCAGGGCGTGTTTTAGTTTCGTTTTCAGAGCTGGATAGCTGCAGTCACAGCCAGGTGTATTAGTCTCTCTGTAATCTAAAGACTGTAAATCGATCCTTTGGTGATTTAAAACTAATAACTGCTCTCAGTACTGACTTTTTTTTTGCAAAATATATTTATTCAAATTTTTCAACAATTTTTCAACAAACCCCCCCCCCAACAAGAAAAAGAAACAAAAACACAACAAAAACAGAAATTGTACATTGGATTTCCCCCAAATACAATATAACAGTAGAAAACACAAATAGGGAAACTCCCCCACCTTAACCCAAACGCCACCCCAAAAGAAACCCCCCCTCCCCCCCCCCCCCGCCTCAGTAGTGACTTTAACCTGATGTGCTTCTGTTAAAAGTTTTTTTAAAAGTCTTACGGATGTTAAAAGGACAGCTTAAGGATTACTTAGTGTTGTATTCTTTGGGGGTTGTATTTGAATTAATGGTTGCTAAGATGTTCACTGTTTTAAAAAGGTTAACTTGAGTTCATAGAATAAACATTATTTTGCTTTAAAAAATACTTTTCCATTTCTGCTGTACCACACCTGTAGAGTGGGCCGTGCGCTCCCCATACCACAATCTATTAAAAGTTGTGGGTCAGGTGAACTCCATGATACACTTTGGGGTTCTCTAAACTCTGGCCCATAACAGGTGTGAAATGTGACTCATAACCTCTCCTCCAGCACTGACCTCTTTTCCACCATCCCGTCCAAATCCACTCTCTTTGTACCCACCGAAGCCGGCCGCAGCATCAAACATGTTGTGTCCGTTGACCCAGACCGCACCGGCCTTTAAACTAAGGAGAGTATTCGTTAGCCAATCTGCGATATCAACATTGAAATGGACCACTGTAAATTAATGAAGGAATGCAGAGAGGAGGGGGGTTGGGGGGCTAAGATAAAGATGGGGTGGAAAGGAAAGAGGTAGAAGGAGAAAAAAAGAAAACAGAGGGGTACGAGGGGGCGAGGAGGGACCAGGGGAGGGGGACGATGACCAATGGGGGAGCGAGGAGGGACCGGGGGGGGAAAGAGGAGGGACCGAGGGGAGAGTAGGGACTGGGAGTGAGGCAAGGAGGGACCTGGAGGGGATGTGGCAGATAAGAAGTGCGAGGAGCGACAAGGAAGGATGAGATGGGAGGAGGAGGGAGCGAGCTGTGTGGAGGGCAGGGGGTCAAGGCAAGGGATGAGGCAGGGAGGAACAGGGACCAAAAGTAAAGAGGGCGCTCGAGCTGTGCAGGGGAGAGCTCGGGTGCAAGAAAGGGAATGCAAATTTACAAGGGAATGGAAGGAAGAGGGGAACAAGGCAGAGATACAAGAGGGAAAGTGGGAGAGGAGGCAGGGGAAGCAGCCACCAACATTACTGCCATCCCACTTAATCAACAAAGACACAAATGTTCTCACCTCATTGCCATCTCCAGTGCTAATGGCAGGTTTTCAGTCCAGATACTGCCTGCGAGTCCATACGGTGTGTTGTTTGCCAAAGCAATGGCCTCCTTCGCAGTTCGGAATGTCAGAGCTACTAAAACTGGTCCAAAAATCTAAAGAATGAGGAAGCAATGACTCATTAAATGGAGCCGCAGCAGTGATCCACGACACAGATCCCCCCTTTCTGCTGCCCGGGTTTACCCCTGCGAAAGTTTAGAAGCAGGAATAATCTCTCGGTTTGAAGCAAAGACAGTCTGGGGCTGCGCTCTGAATCCATTTGAAATCCAAACTTCTAATGTCCTTTTCATCCGTCCGTCCATGGTACTCCATTAAAGTCACGGGCTAACTTACTTTATCAAGAGGCGAGATGGGGAGATATACTCTGTGTGGAACCCAACTCCAGCCATAAAGGTCCCACAATGGGATTCCTTGTGCCATAAGACCATAAGGCATAGGAGCAGAATTAGGCCACTTGGCCCATCGAGTCTGCTCCGACCTCAATCATGGCTGATATTTTCTCATCCCCATTCTCCTGCCTTCTCCCCTGATCCCCTTATTAATCAAAGTAATGGCCTCCTTCGCAGTTCAGAATGTCAGAGCTACTAAAACTGGTCCAAAAATCTAAAGAATGAGGCAATGACTTATTAAATGGTGCCCCCCTCCCCTCACCCCAACGGGATGAGAGTATCGCTGGCAAGGCCAGCCTTTGTTACCCATGTGCAACTGCCCTTGACGAGGCAGTTCAGGGTTCAATACCCTTACCATGAAGGCCCCACATTCTCAACCTTGTCCCTCGCCGGAGGTATGGTGACCCTCAGGTTAAACCACCACCAGTCATCTTTCTCTCTCTCTCATACACAACGGAGCCAGCAGCCTATGGCCCTCCGAGACTATGGTGACTTTAATTTCACTGTTTAATGCGGTAAACAGGGCGGTCATTTTACAAACTCCCAAGCTCTGACAAGCGGCAATGCGTTCATGACCAGTTAATCTGCTTTTAGTGACACTGATTGATAAATATCGGCAGGACACTGGAGCAAATTATCCGGTTCTTCTTCGAAATAGTGCCTTGGGATATTAGGTCCACCCAAGAGCGCTAGTAGCCTCCATTTAATGCCTCATCTGAAAAGGGGGGACAGGATTAGCGTCTATAATCAAACAGCCTACTAATATTAATTATCTACTCCCATACATGGAAATGTGCCATTTTGGAAGGAAGTGGTGCGTGACTGGCGCTCATGGAGCTAGACCCCGGCAACAGAGGAAGGTAGGTGTATACAAAAACAGTGCATTCCTAACTTGCGTCAGCTGTGACTCAGGTGGAAGCACATTTAACGCTGAATCATAAGGTTCTGGATTGAAGTCAGGACTTGAGCTCACAAATGAAGGCTAACACTCGGGTGCAGTACTGAGGGAAGGCTACACTGTTGGAGGTACCCATCGTTTTGGATGAAAAGTTAAACCAAAGTCCCATCTGCCTGTTAGGGCATCACGGTAGCACAGTGGCTAGCACTGTGGCCACACAGCTCCAGGATCAATTCGATGCCCCGCTGGGTCACTGTCTGTGCGGAGTCTGCATGTTCTCCCCGTGTCTGCGTGAGTTTCCTCCGGGTGCTCCAGTTTCCTCCCAGTCCAATGACGTGCAGGTTAGGTGGATTGACCGTGCTAATTTGCACTTAGTGTCCAAAAGAAGGTTAGGAGGGGTTATTGGGTTACGGGGATAGGGTGGAAGTGAGGGCTTAAGTGGGTCGGTGCAGACTTGATGGGCCGAATGGCCTCCTTCTGTGCTGTTCTATGTTTCAGTGGATGCTAAAAGATCCCATAAACTCTATTCCAAGGAAGAAGAGGCCGAATCCTGGCCAATATTCATCCCTCAAATCAAGATCACAAAAATCGGATTACCTGGTGATTACTGTGAGGAATGGGTTAACAGACCTTCCAAATTAAATACTAATTTGATGTCAATTATCCAACAGAAGTCGCTGACATATAAAGGGGTTACAGGTGGCATCATTTGTTGGTGGAGATTTGTGTGTGAAGTTGGATCAAAGTAATAAAGGTGTTGTGCGGAGAAGGAGAACTCTTGTCTCCTTTACTTTACAGCAATCCAGAAGCTTCAGCAATTACACATTGCGGTTTGAGAGAGCTTGCTGTGTGCAAACTGGTTGTCCCGAGTCCTACATTAAAACAGCGACTAGACTTTGCCAAGTACCTGACTGGCTGTAAAGCACGTTGAGGTGTCCCTGGGGTGGTGGAAAATGTAAAATTGTTATTGTTGTACAATTCTGTAACATTCTAGCCATTAGATTAATTTGCTCGGTGAGAAAATGGAACCTTAGCTTCAAGGAAGGACTTACCTCTTCCCGGACAACTCGGGAAACGGTGTTCACATTGGTGATGAGGGTGGGTGGGTAGAAGAGACCCTTCTGATGCATTCCTTCACACATCTGATACACCTGCAGTGAGAGGGAGGGAGAATTAATGCAGCTGCCTGGGGTCTAAGATGGTGACCGTGAAGAAGGGAGACTCTGGCTTTAGACAGCCCTCTGCCCTACGATGTATGTGCTGGCTGTGGTGATATGCATATACATATTGGTGGGGCAGCACGGTAGTATTGTGGTTAGCACAATTGCTTCACAGCTCCAGGGTCCCAGGTTCGATTCTGGCTTGGGTCACTGTCTGTGTGGAGTCTGCACATCCTCCCCGTGTCTGCGTGGGTTTCCTCCGGTTTCCTCCCACAGTCCAAAGATGTGCAGGTTAGGTGGATTGGCCATGATAAATTGCCCTTAGTGTCCAAAATTGCCCTTAGTGTTGGGTGGGGTTACTGGGTTATGGGGATAGGGTGGAGGTGTTGACCTTGGGTAGGGTGCTCTTTCCAAGAGCCGGTGCAGACTCGATGGGCCGAATGGCCTCCTTCTGCACTGTAAATTCTATGATAATCTATGATATTAATATATATGGTTATCTATACGACCTCCGACCAGTAGGTCGCAATAGAGATCCACCATGTGGCTCTACAGATCCGGCAGTTGGAAGTAAGTCTTACTAGAGGGCAGACACATTAGTAGTAGTTCCAGGAGAGTTCAATTATTCGTTACCGTCTGTATGATAGTTCGTCAGTTATCTTTCCACGTGCTCACCTTGTTAATAAACTATGTTACTCGTCAAAGAACTAGATTTTCTGCATGCAGCATTACCACGGCCACAACACAGAACATAACACTGGCCAAAACAAAAAGAGGCAACCAGACTAACCCACTTTCCGGCTCTTGATCTGTAGCACTGTACATTCTGGCTCTTCAAGTGCATATCCAAGTGTTTCTGCCTCTTCATCAAGCAGAGAGTTCTAAACAACCATCACCTTCGGGGTGAAAACATTTCTATTCAACTCCCCTCTAATCCTTTTACCAATTATTTTAAATTTGTTCCCCCTGGTGATTGTCCTATTTGGGGAGGGAAATCGATACTTCCCATCCACTCAATTTTATGCGCCTTAATTAAATTCCCTAAGCCACCTCCGTCCCGTAGAAGAAAACCACAGCCTGTTCGAGCACTCGTAATGCTGAAATTCTCAATTTCTGCAACATCCTCACCAATCTCCTCTGCACCATCTCTCGTGCGATCGCGTCCTTCCTGTAAAGTGGTGACCTGAACTGTAGGTTTCTTTGTCACACTTGTTCCGAGTGAGATGCTGTGCAGTCAGCAGAGCAAAATTAAATTACCCATTGGACAGTATGTATATATCATGATATCTATATCGCAGCACTTCAAGTGCATATCCAATTATTTTTAAATGTGTGACAGTTTCTGCTTCTAGCATCCTCGGGCAGTGAGTTCCAGGACACCACTCACCCTCTGCGTTAAAAAATTACTCCTCAACTCCTCTTTAATCGTTACAATTACTTTAATTCCCCTGGTTATTGACCTCCGTGCCAGTGGAAATAGGTCCTGGGCGGCACAGTGGTTAGCACCAGCACCAGGGTCCCAGGTTCGATTTCCGGCTTGGGTCACTGTCTGTGCGGAGTCTGCACGTTCTCCCCGTGTCTGCGTGTGTTTCCTCCGGGTGCTCCGGTTTCCTCGCACAAGTCCTGAAAGACGTGCTGTTAGGTGAATTGGACATTCTGAATTCTTCCTCTGTGTACCCGAACAGGCGCCGGAATGTGGCGACGAGGGGATTTTCACAGTAACTTCATTGCAGTGTTAATGTCAGTCTACTTGTGACACTAATAAAGATTATTATTCCTATCCACTCTCTCTGGACCTCCTAATTTTAAACGCCCCTCAGCCCCTTCTTCCAAAGTAAATCACAACCGATTCAATCTTACCTCTTGGCTAAAATACTGTTACTAAGTAAATAGGACTAAACTGCATTAGGAAAAAGGATTACACAGATATAAGCTTTCCCTGATGATGCCGTGATCCGTGCAATGAGTAGTTGAACCCAACAAGCTAAAACATCTGCTGCAATCCCTGGTCTGTGTTGAGTTACGTTATCTGATCCATCTCGGCGGCAGCATCACAATCGGCGGCAGCACCGTCGAGGCAGGGGAACAGAGGGAAACAAAATGCACACCTGAACACTGTACGGTGAATGAGGTTGGAACGGCAAGTCGTCTCTACCTCATCGACGACGGGATCCGGCTCAGCTGCACCAGTCCCCACAAGTCTATCCACCTGCTGACATTGTCTGCCAAGGTCGCGCAGGCGTAATAGGCAGCTGCATGCGGTATTGGACGGCACGAGTTGAAGGTGGGAGGAAAGGGCACTCAGAAGCGATGGGGAGAAAAGCTGACCAGAAATAATCGATACAGTGGGCGGGACGTTCCACTCCTGATCCTGCTGGGCGGGACCGGCGGCGGGAGTGGAAAATATCGTGAGAACTGCAAGGTCGGCGTAAACCCGTGACGCAATTCGTCCGTGACACCATTTGAGTATTTGAGGGCAGCACGGTGGTTAGCACAGTTGCTTCACAGCTCCAGGGTCCAAGGTTCGATTCCCGGCTTGGGTCACTGTCTGTGCGGAGTCTGCACGTTCTCCCCGTGTCTGCCTGGGTTTCCTCCGGGTGCTCCGGTTTCCTCCCACAGCCCAAAGATGTGCGGGTTAGGTGGATTGGCCATGCTGAATTGCCCCTTAGTGTCCAAAAAGGTTAAGTGGGGTTACTGGGTTACGGGCATAGGGTAGATACGTGGGCTTCAGTAGGGTGCCCTTTGTAAGGGCCGGTGCAGACTCGACGGGCCGAATGGCCTCCTTCTGCACTGTAAATTCTGTGAGTATATTAACATAGAATTACGAGGACCCCGAGCCAGAATAATCCCACCCCCCAACGAGAAAATCCAACCGCGACGGCGTGAAGGCAGAAGTGTGAATCACGACTCGTCTCCCAAGGTGTGCACCTGGCGAGCAGACCACCCAGGGAAGCTCAGGTGAGTGCATCGCTCGGCGGGGGAGGTGGGTGCAAAGAGGGTCATACCAGCGGGGCGGTGCGTAAGTACTTTTCCCCCCAATGTCCCGGACTATATGGGGGAGAAAGTTGCCATTGCTGACGGCGCCTTCAAAAGGCGGTTTTCCTGCCCGACGTTGGCCTTTGCCAGTGTCTGGGAAAACCTCGCCCTGTGAGCGAAACGTAAACCTTCGGGACAGGGGCAACTTTTCTAGTTCCATATGTTGAATGGATGTTAGATTCCAAAGCTAACTTCCGCAATATAGCTACTGAGCTAGACATGGGAAATTTACCGATGTCAACATTTTGGATTTTAATTGTTTGAAGATTAAAGGAGCAAGGAATGATCAAGAGTAGTGGAGGAGTTGTGAAGCTACTGAAGAATTATTTTAAGCAGGAGATGGTGCAGAGAGCCTCGATTCCAATAAAGTTAAGAGCAGGGAAGAGCCGTATTGGGAATATCGATCACTAATTGTAAATTGGCACTAGAGGTCATCTGCAGGAAATCACTAGAGTTGGCGGTTGCCCATTCAATTTTGGACTGGCCAGTTGAAAATGTCAGCCCTCTCCAGAACGAGTGGGAGTTGTTCAGGGATATGTACCCTTTCCCACTGGAATGGAATGAGATCCGAAATGGAAAACCTGCATCCGCCAATGGATTAGGTGGATTGGCCATGATAAATTGCCCCTTGATGTCCAAGGATGTGCAGGCTAGGTGCGGTTACAGGGATAGAGCAGGGGGAGTGGGCCTAGGTAGAGTGCTCGTTTGGAGGGTAGGTGCAGACTCGATGGGCCGAATGGTCTCCTCTTGCACTGTAGGGGTTCCATGACGCAATTGAAAGCATGGGTTTCACATGTTGCGACGTGTGCTTGTTGAATAGATAACCTCCTTTAAGGTACTAGCTGTCATCAAATAGTGCGTAACTTAAATCTTGCAAATATAGGAATTTTCTTAGAGATCGGTGCATGCTTGGAGTGAGGTTTCAAGAACTGAAAAATAATTAAGGCAGGTATGGTTTTTAACCTCTTACATCTGCTCCTTCAGCCTTAGCCTGCTCCACGTATTCCGTGATCGTCTTCTTCTGGGATTCATCCACCAACGCGCCCATGTCAATGCCCTTGTCCAGGCTATCACCCACACGGAGGCGTTGCATTCGTAGTTTCAGCCGGCTAATTAGGTCATCAGCAATCGACTCCTGCATCAGCAGTCTGGAGCCTGCGCTGCACACCTACAAGAAACAGACACCATTAATCCTGGAAAGACCAAGAGCACCGCACGATTAATTTTCCAGCTGTCACAGGGCGAGGAATGCCAACACCGTGAGGTGGAGCACTTTCCATTTAATAATTTTTATTGTCACAAGTAGGCTTACACTGCAATGAAGTTACTGTGAAAAGCCCCTGGTAGCCACATTCCGGCGCCTGTTCGGATACACTGAGGGAGAATTCAGAATGTCCAAATTACCTAAAAGTACATCTTTCGGGACTTGTGGGGGAAACCGGAGCACCTGGAGGAAACCCACGCAGACACGGGGGGAACGTACAGACTCCGCACAGACAGTGACCCAAGCCGGGAATCAAACCTGGGACCCTGGAGCTGTGAAGCAACAGTGCTACCCACTGTGCTACCGTGCTGCCCTGTATAGTGCACTCAGTGGCAGTGCTGGGCATTTCCTGCTGAGTTTGGAGGCAGAATTAAACTTCTCTCTTTGCTCAGCTTCAACCAGGCTCAGGACTGGTCTTGCCACGACAAAAGCCTTTACGGAAAAGTGTGGCACTAGCGAAGTCCGTTGACTGCGACTGGGGCCGGCATCCCAAACCACAAAACTTCTCATAAAATGCCCTCTATTACCAGAGCCATGCAGCCCTGAGAATCTTCTACTCCCAAACCACAGCCTGCATGGAACAATGGTGAGGGAAGGTGAAGCGACACGACCAGATGAAGCTCCAATCATTCGTCTTAACCCTGCCAACCTCAGGAGAACCTGCTTTCCAGTAGAGAACGTGCATCTGGACAAGCAGCCATGTTGTGTACCTGGACATTATAGTGTCAGAGCAAGAGGAATCTGTATCCACCAGACCCCCTGCTTACCAGGTATGGGGACAGCAACTGCGCTGAGCTGTCTGACCTGAGCCAGGCTATCAGCCGCTTCACCGAAACGTTCTCCAACAGGAAATGGCAGCCCCTCTTGTACCTTGCCCAATTGATCTTTCTTTATATAAAAGTCCAGGCAGTGTATGGGGAAGGCCACTTAAACATGGGGACCAATCACAGCTGAGCCCTACCCAGTCCGAATCAAACACAATCACACAATGGCACTTTCAACACAGGTGACTGACTGGTGGTCAGGCGCTGCATTCTCCACCAGCCTAGCACAAGCTACTGAGGCCAATCTGGTACACTGGAAGGCCATCTTTATTAAGAACCCTTGAGACATTATCCCCATTATTTGCTCGAAATCCTTCCCTTTGAAGTCGGGGTGGCATAGTGGTTAGCACTGTTGCCTCACAGCTCCAGGGACCAACATTCAATTCCAGCCTCGGGTGACTGTCAGTGTGGAGTTTGTACTTTCTCCCCGTGTCTGCGTGGGTTTCCTCCGGGTGCTCCGGTTTCCTCCCACGGCACAAAGATGGGCAGGTTAGGTGAATTGGCCGCGCTAAATTGCCCCTTAAGGGTCCAGAGGGTTGGGTCGGGTTGCGGGTGGAGGCGTGGGCTTAAGTGGGGTGCACATTCCTGGGGCCGGTGCGGACTCGATGGGCCGGGTGGCCTCCTTCTGCACTGTAAATTCAATGATTCTAAGTCCATTATCACTAGTCATGTCATCTAGCCACAGTTCCAAAGGACTAGGGCATCTCTCTCCATTAGAGATTTCTTTGGCTACTCCGCAAGCACGGGGTGAGGCAAAGTGCTCCGGCCTCTGTGAAATACCACAGCCAGTACGGGGACTGAACCTGTGCCATTGATGTCTTTCTGTATAACACGCTGGCCTTCTAGTTAAGGGAGCTAATTGACCAAAGAAAACAAAATACTTGAACAAAGCCAAACGTTTGAACAGGGCTACGATGACACGCTCACTTGGATGTTGGTTGTCCGGGCAATATACAGCATGTAGCGGCCATTAGCCGAATTCCCAGCCACGAGCCTCACCTGTCCTTGGTTGAACCAAATTGCATCCACCAGGCCTTCCACCACACTGTCCATATCAGCTGTATCGAACACAATGAAAGGAGATTTCCCACCAAGTTCCAGTGATAGTTTCTTGCCCGTGCCCGCTGTAGACTGACGGAGGAGCTGCCCGACCTGTGTGGCACAGTAGAAGGGTCAGATTATAACAATGTAAGATTTTCATAAATCATAGAATTTACAGTGAAGATGGAGGTCATTCGGCCCATCGAGTCTGCACAGGCTGTTCGAAAGTGCACCCTACCTAAGCCCACACTTCCACCCTATCCCCGTAACCCCACCCAGCCTTTTTGGACACTTAGGGCAATTTAGCATGGCCAATCCACCTAACCTGCACATCTTTGGACTGTGGGAGGAAACCGGAGCACCCGGAGGAAACCCACGCAGACACGGGGAGAACGTGCAGACTCCGCAGACAGTGACCCAAGCCGGGAATCGAACCTTGGACCCTGGAGCTGTGAAGCAACAGTGCTAACCACTGTGCTGCCGTGCCCCCCACACATTTTGAAGGGGTTCAATCGGGTAGACACGCAGATCGCTTCCCCTGGCTGGGATATTCCAGAACAGGGGTCCACTCAGGTTAACAGGTCGATCCATTAGGGCCGAGATGAGGAGACATTTCTTCACTGTGAATCTTTTGAACTGCCTGCCCCAGATGGTTGTGGGGAGAAGTTAGCATGGTGGTAATGTCATTAGGCCAGTAGTCTAGACCGATGATCTGGAAATGCGGGTTCAAATCCCACCGAGTTGCCGTGGCAGAATTAAAATTCAAATAATAAATCTGGAATGATAAAGCACCCACAGCCACGTGGTTGACTCTTCACTTCCCTCTGAAACGACCTTGCAACCCACTCAGTTCAAGGGCAATTAGGGTTGGGCAACAAATGCCGGCCATGTTAGCGACGCCCGCAACCCATGAAGGAATACATTTTACCAAATGCTCTCATCATTGAGCATCTTCAAGACGGGGAATGATGGATATTTGGTTGTTGAGGGAATCAAGGAGTGTGGGGAGCCGACAAGAAACTGGAGCGGAGG
This sequence comes from Scyliorhinus torazame, assembly GCF_047496885.1. Lineage (NCBI taxonomy): Eukaryota > Metazoa > Chordata > Chondrichthyes > Carcharhiniformes > Scyliorhinidae > Scyliorhinus > Scyliorhinus torazame. The sequence continues at coordinate 29,361,637 of NC_092735.1, forward strand.
TAGATCGTCAGCCATGATTGTGCTGAATGGTGGAGAAGGTCTAAGGGCTACACGGTCTGTTCCTGACCTCATTTCCTTTGTCCTTGCTATCGCCCAAACTAAAATCAGGAAAAGGACACTGAACCCAATAACTTCACCTTCTCAGAAAAAGAACCATTTCCAAACACTGGCTACAAGTCACATCAGAGCCTAACCCAATTACTCCAGGTCTGCCCCTCCTTTGTCACCACGGCTCTCAAAACACGGCCTCTAGATGCCATTTATAGTGTGTCTCACAGCCTTTTCTGGTGAGCTAGTGCTCAAATCGATCATCCTTTGGGCAAAGATGCCCCCCCCAACCATCCACCCCAATTTCCCTTGTTGACCTCCCAATTTCCTCAATCTTAACTCTTTGCAAAGTGGGACAATTCGTCTGGATCAATTTTTATAATTTTGCTGCACATCTGACAAACTTCCAATTGGGTGGCCAGAAGGTCTGCTCGTTTTCGAAAGTACGGGGCTAGGAAAGCTCTAATGCGGAGAATAGCTAAAGCAACTAGTTAGTCTGCAAACATTGGTATCTTTTTGCCCTTCAACATTCATGTCCTGCTAGCCCACGGCTCCAGGCAGCTCCTCTCGCACTGACCAGCTTTTGGTCTATAGCCTCGGAGGGCTCACTATCCAAAGTAATTTCACCGTTTACAATTTTATCCCTTTTCTGAAGGCGTCGGTATTTTTTTTTAAAATTGGGTTGCAGACCCCATTAGTGCTGCCAGACTTCTAGCACATTCCCCAAGAGCTTGCTCCTCCATGTGAGAGACGAGACAACGAGGATGTACAACCATGGGCCTTGTAACTCTGTAAATGTTTACCAATTGCATTCAGGAGCAGGAACTTGGTGGATTTCTCCCCTCCCTAACCCAGAGGCACTGAGGTTAATTGTAACATACAAAGTGCAATCAAAAGATTAATTTCAGATTAGAGGACAAAAGCTGTTCTGTTGGAGCTTAGAGACACTGGATAGTATCTGGAGTAGATTTGGCCTGTAATCATTGGGAGTTTAGAAGAATGAGGCGACCTGATAGAGACATATCGGATTCTCAGGGGGCTTGACAGGGTCGATGCTGAGAGGTTGTTTCCCCTTGTGGGAACGTCTAGGACCAGAGGGCAGAATCTCAGAGCAAGTACATTTAAGACAAGACATGAGGAGGAATTTCTTCTCTCAAAGGGCAGTGAATCTGTGGAATTCTTTACCACAGAGAGCTGGAGAGGCTGGGTCATTAAGTATGTTCAAGGCTCAGAAAGACAGATTTTTAATCAGTAAATCAATCAAGGGTTATGGGGATAAGGCAGGAAAGTGGAGTTGAGGATTATCACAGCAGATCAGTCATGATCTCATTGAATGGCATAGCAGACTCAATGGGCTGCAGAAGAACATAACATCCAGGAGCAGGAGTGGGTAATTCAGCCCTTCCAGTCCGATCCGCCATTCAACACGGTCATGGCTGATCTCCTCTTGACCTCGACTCCACTTTCCTGCCCGTTCGCCATAACCCTTCAACTAATTCCTAATTAAAAATGTCTCTCCTCCTTACATTGACTCAATGTCCCGGTATCCACCGCATTCTAGGTTAGTGAATTCCACAGACTCACGACCCTTTGAGAAGTAATTTCTCCAGATCTCGGTTTTCCATCTGCTATCCCTTATCCTAAAACGTTGACCTCTCGTTCTAGATTGTCCCACAAGAGGAAGCATCCGTTCTACGTCTACTTTGTCAATACCTTTTATCATCTTCTATACCTCTCCCCTCATTCTTCTAAACACGAGTGTATAGGCTTAAACTGCTCAATCTCTCTTCATAAGACGAACCCCTCTGGCAGGATTCTCCGTTACAGAAGCGAAGTGTTGACACCAGGATAGAATCAGTGAACTTCTACGACAGCATAACTGGCGCCGGTCCCAGAGCAATTCATCAACTGTTAACGGGCTGGGACCGTCACCACGTGGAACACGACCGATTCCAATGAAAAGCTGAGACCGGAATCGCCGGGATTGGGAATGGCACTCGAGATGCTGACAAGCTGCAGTCGCGTATTGGCATTCCACTCCCCACACACACACACACACATCCCAGCCAACAAGATGGCACTGGGTGCACTGGAGCGCACCTATCGCGTTGATGGTTTGCCTGGGGCCAGAGGGTACCTCGGGGGCTTGCCTGGAGGGACACCCACTCGACCCATGGCACGAAGTTCACAGTGGATGGTCAGCGGCGTGCGCAGCCGCACAAGAGCCTTGCCGGCTACGGCAACGTTGTTCTTTGCCCGTCCACCCCAACCCCACAGCCCATCTCCTGGCCGCCCCCATCTACTCCCCCCGGCCAGTGGCACAACTGTCAGCACACCATGGTGAAGTTGGACACTTTCCGTCCCCCAGCTCTCCCACTCAAGCAGCCACGGCGCGTGTTTCCCGATTTTTGAAACTGCCGGCACAACATCGCAGAGGCGCCTGAGAATATCTGGTAAGGCCTGCTAATGATATGTGAATGCCGTTTACTGTACGTGCAGCATAGAATGCATTGACGTCGCTGTCCAGGAAATGGGGCATGGCATTCTGGCGGGCGTCCGGCACAATTTTGGCCTCACGGCCGATTCTCCGCCCAATTGCCTTTCCCAATATTGGCGTCGGCTGACGGAGAATTCCGCCCAGATGTCTAGAATCAATCTAGTGAACCTCCTCTGAACTGACTCTGTTGCAACTAAAGGTAAAGGTGAAGTCCCCACAGTCCCAGATGACCAGAGGCTGCTTTCCCCTTTGAGGGGGAGAGAGCTGACTGGTGGTTTTTAACCAAACGATCACCACACCTCAGGCGAGGGGCAAGGTTCAGTAGGCGAGGCCTTCATGAATAACCTCAGCCGCTACGGGGAACTGAACCCACGCTGCTGGCCTCGCTCTGCATCACGAACCGTGTCTAACCAACTGAGCTAAAATGGGCAGCACGGTAGCATAAGTGGCTAGCACTGTGGCATCACAACGCCAGGGTCCCAGGTTCGATTCCCCGCTGGGTCACTGTGTGCGGAGTCTGCATGTTCTCCCCGTGTCGGCGTGGGTTTCCTCCCACAGTCTAAAGGTGTGCAGGTTAGGTGGATTGGCTGTGATAAATTGCCCTCAGTGTCCAAAGAGGTTGGCAGTGGTTGTTGGTTATGGGGTGGAGGTGAGGGCTTGGGTGGGTCGGCACAGACTCGATGGGCCGGGTGGCCTCCTTCTGGACTGTATGTTCTATGTTCTAAATCAGCCCCCCTCCCGCCTCAAATGAGGGGACTAAAACTGTACACAGCAATCCAGGTGCGGTCTCACCAATGCCTTGTACAGTTGCAGCGACACTTCCCTACTTTTATACTCGATTCCTTTTGCTAAAAATTACCTGCATGCTAGCTTTCTGAGATTCATGCACGAGGCCACCCACCTCCGTCTGCACGGAAGCACCCTGAAGTTTCTCAACCGGTAGATATCAGAATGGCCTACTTTTGCTCCTATGTCTCATGGTCTAACACTGGTCATCAGAAGGGGCTGGTGTAAAGCTCTACCCTGCCACCCCAAACGAGCTGCACAGCGCTCAACCCACAATTATCGTTCTGGCCTGGAAATCATGCCCCAACGTAGAGATCGGGGGCGTTAAAAATGATACCATACTATCACCAGTCGATGCAATTTTGTAACCTGGAGCTTGGTGGAAATTGTGGGACCCAAAGGGAATGTGGTGCACTGGTTAACTGCAGGCCCTTCATCCTCCAACACCGAGACACAAGGAGTTAACACAATAGGGTCAGGCGGCTGGTATGAAATCACTTGAGTCTTTGAAACTCAGCAGTAAGACATTAGAAAATTGCACCCCATCACATGCTGCACCAGACTAAACACCCATAATTTTCCCTCCCATTTTGTTGCCTGCTATTACTGTCGAAGCAGTACAGCCCTTCTAATCACGGATATCAGGTTTCATGTGGTTGAAGTAGCTGTCACTGGAAACGCCATGCGAGGAAAGTTGAGACAAAGCATCTCCCAAAGTTACAGTAACAGCAAGGCTCATGCCAAAGAAAATCACAGCAATCACAGCACCAAGATCCAAAACCCAGCTGGACCGGGTATCATCTTTCTTCTGTGTTTTTGTTACACCGAAGGCAAGGAATATTAGCATTTCCCACTTCAGACAAAGTGGCTGTCAGCAACTTGATCCTTCAAGTACCCCCAGCCTGCACAAGTTAGATAATCTCTCGCAGGTACAATGCGAGTTGAAAACAAGAGGGAAAACTCCCTCAAAGCATGTCGATCAAGCACTTCCCGGTCAGGTAGAGTATGAATTTGGTGCAGGTTGAACTTCAGTTAACATTTCCAGGGGCAGCAAATGTTTTAATAGTCGGCCGACAGGGACTTTCCAGTGCAAAACTTAAAGGGGAAATGGAATAAATTAGTGATGACAAATTCCAGCCAAGTCCAGTTTACTTATGTAAACATCACATCGGAAATTGCAAATTTATTGGCTTTCTGTCGAGTGCAGAGGACCACTGACTGTGGAGCCAGGTCACAGAGCTTGGCTCACTTGCATCATATGGCTGCACATTTTTTAAAAAAAAAAGTTTCTCCTCTGATCCCTGAAGATTCTTTGCATTTTTGAGATTACATATTGCCAATGAGCAGAGGAGATTTCCCCACCCACTGGCCCCCAGGAGAACCGAGTGTTTAAGGACACTTCTATCACCTTCCATAAAACTGCTGATGAATGCAGAGGTCAAGCCATAAGACCATAAGACATAGGAGCGGAAGTAAGGCCATTCGGCCCATCGAGTCCACTCCACCATTCAATCATGGCTGATTTCATGGCAAACCTTCTCATCTATGTGCCCTGACGGCACCTTTACTCCCAAGGCGGACTTGTCCGGCCATGTCCACACGGAGGACCACATGTCAAAATTTTTCTCATTCAAGGGGCCGACTGCAAATTTCAGAAATGTTTGGCATAACGTTAACACGAATTTCTAAAAGAAACTGAGGAATGAAACAAAATAACTTGCTGAGTGAAAAACAATGAGTAATAGAGATGGGTATTAGAGAGTGCAACAGGGCAAATGTCCACGGTTCTGGCTCATTCCCAGGCTCAGGGTGCACATTTAGTCACCCTCGGCCACGGTGAGAGTGGGTGGGAGGGGAGTGTACGGGGCTGTGTGTGGGTCACGATGAATAAAACCCTGATAATGGGAGCGAGAGACTCATGGACACCTTTTGTCCCCCCCACCCGCCCTACACACTTACCTCACACACACTCTTTCCCCTTTATTACCTCTCACACTGCCCTCCCCACACACCCTCCCCTCTTCACACTCCGTCCCCTCCACTCAAACCCCTCCCCTCGGCGCCCTCCCTCCCTCCCTCCCTCCCTCCCCACGGCGCCCTCCCTCTCGCCCTCCGCTCGGCGCCCTCTCTCCACTCGGCGCCCTCCCGCCCTCCCTCCCCTCGGCGCCCTCCCCCCCCTCGGCACCCTCCCGCCTTCCCTCCCCTCGGCGCCCTCCCTCCCTCCCTCCCCTCGGCGCCCTCCCTCCCCTCGGCGCCCTCCCTCCCTCCCCTCGGCGCCCTCCCTCCCTCCCCTCGGCACCCTCCCTCCCTCCCCTCGGCGCCCTCCCTCCCTCCCCTCGGCGCCCTCTCTCCCTCCCCTCGGCGCCCTCCCTCCCTCCCCTCGGCGCCCTCCCTCCCTCCCCTCGGCGCCCTCTCTCCCTCCCCTCGGCGCCCTCCCGCCCACCCTCCCCTGGGCGCCCTCCCGCCCACCCTCCCCTGGGCGCCCTCCCGCTCACCCTCCCCTGGGCGCCCTCCCGCTCACCCTCCCCTCGGCGCCCTCCCGCCCACCCTCCCCTCGGCGCCCTCCCGCCCACCCTCCCCTCGGCGCCCTCCCGCCCACCCTCCCCTCGGCGCCCTCCCGCCCACCCTCCCCTCGGCGCCCTCCCGCCCACCCTCCCCTCGGCGCCCTCCCGCCCACCCTCCCCTCGGCGCCCTCCCGCCCACCCTCCCCTCGGCGCCCTCCCGCCCACCCTCCCCTCGGCGCCCTCCCGCCCACCCTCCCCTCGGCGCCCTCCCTCCCTCCCTCCCCTCGGCGCCCTCCCTCCCTCCCTCCCCTCGGCGCCCTCCCGCCCACCCTCCCCTCGGCGCCCTCCCGCCCACCCTCCCCTCGGCGCCCTCCCGCCCACCCTCCCCTCGGCGCCCTCCCGCCCACCCTCCCCTCGGCGCCCTCCCGCCCACCCTCCCCTCGGCGCCCTCCCGCCCACCCTCCCCTCGGCGCCCTCCCGCCCACCCTCCCCTCGGCGCCCTCCCGCCCACCCTCCCCTCGGCGCCCTCCCGCCCACCCTCCCCTCGGCGCCCTCCCTCCCTCCCCTCGGCACCCTCCCTCCCCTACACAGCCTCCCTCCCCTCCGCACCCTCCCTCTCCCCTCCGCACCCTCCCTCACCTCTCCACCCTCTCCCCCCCTTCACTCTCGTCTCGGCGCCCGCCCGCCCTCACCTCCGCACCCCCCCCCCCTTCCTCCCTCCCCACCCTTCCTCCCTCCGCACCCTCCACACGCTCTAGGGAGCTGATCAGCGGCAAACATGGGGAAGGAGCAGCCAGCAATTGGAGGAGCAGGTCTAGGCAGAATGTTCCATTCAAACTTAACTGTTTGCCCAACATTTAGAAATCTTGCCCTGGGGTCGCACATTGGACTAGCCTGATTTAGGGGATTGGCCTCTATCTCCCAGGGCTCTCAGTGGATCAAGTCCATTTGCATGAAGAGCAGCAACTGGTGGTCAGGTGACAAGACACACAGAGCGCACCAAAGAACAATGCAGAATGGGAACAGGCCCTTCGGCCCTCCAAGTCTGCGCCGATCACGTGTCCTATCTCGACCAACTGCCTGTATCCTTCTATACCCAGTCTGTTCATGTGTCTATCCAGATAAGTCTTAAAGGTCACTAACGTACCTGCCTCAACCACCTCACTTGGCCGTGCATTCCAGGCCACCACCACCCTCTGTGTAAAAAACCTACCCGCACATCTCCGCTGAACCTTTCCCCCTCCTCACCTTGAACTTGTGCCCCCTTGTAATTATCATTTGCACCCTGGGAAAAAGCCTCCAACTGTTTACCCTATCTATACCCCATATAATTTTATAAACTTCTATCAGGTCGCCCCTTAGCCTCCGTCTCTGTAGGGAGAACAATCCCAGTTTATTCAATCTCTCCTCATAGCTAATACCCTCCATACCAGGCAACATCCTGGTGAACCTTTTCTGTACTCTCTCCAAAGCCTCCACGTCCTTCTAGTAGTGTGGTGACCAGAATTGGACACACATTATTCCAAATGTGGTCTAACCAACGTTCTATATAACTGAAACATAATTTTTGAGCCTTTATACTCGATACCCCATCCTATGAAGGCAAGCATGCCATATGCTTTCTTGACCTCCATTTCCACCTGTGCTGCCACTTTTAAGGACCTGTGGACCCGAGACCACAGGAGCTTAAAATGACAGGTGGGACAGTGGAAGATAAACAGATTGAACGGAAACGTCTCAAAAAGCTGATTGGATCAGTACCGCCGTGGAGCCGGTGAAGGCGACTTTGTCGACAGATTGATGCATCGCCAGTTTGCTGCCGAACGCTCCATTTCCTGTCACCACGTTGAATACGCCGGGCGGGAGGCCGGCCTCTGCACAGATCTCAGCCAACAGCAGGGCTGTGAGTCGAGTGTACGTCGCCGGCTTCAACACCACTGTGTTACCTGGAGAGAGGGAGAGAGCAGGGGACGGTTCAGACGAGAGATGGGCAGTCAACGAAGCACTGCTACCTTTCTTTATTGTCATGTGAGTGCCCCTTTAAGAAAGGTTTTTGTCTCATCACATGGCTTCAGTGTGTGGGTGGAGCTGGGCTGTGGCTCTGTGAGCTGTTTTTGGTTTCGCTTTCACATTTGGCTGCTGTGGACTCAGACAGAGAACAGAAGTGTTTTGGTCTGACTCTCTCTATTTTCATTTTAAAGAGCTGTAACAGGGAAAAAAAAACATTGATTATAGCCACCCGCTGTTTTGGTAACTTAAAAGATATAGTTTGCTATCCGCAAGGGTTTAAATCTGCTGATGAGACGGGGTCAGAATCTCAGGAAAAGCCAGTCTTATTCAAGTGAGAATGTAGAGTGCTGGGCCACGCCCTTAAAAAGGAGTTTTTGGTTTATGGGATTTTGTTTTTGAATTGGAACAGTTGAGGTGGAATTCATTAAGGGTTATACATAGATTACCGCTGCTGTGTGGGGTCTTTATGTTTGTAATTGATAAAAATTCTTGCTGTGTGTGTTTATCCAACTGTTAACTAAATTCTTAGAGTAAAGTTTGTTTTTGATTAAAGTGTCTCGGAAGTTTGATGAATCACAACTGAAGTGAAGGCTCTTGTGCTCATCCTAGCCAAATTCAACAAAAAGTTATAGGTCAGGTGAACTCTATAATATACTTTAGAGTTTTTAAAACACTGGCCCATAACATTATGAACTGTGCCTACGTGCCTTCAGGTTATCATTCATGGCGCACCACATGGTTAAAAGGTCACCTCAACCCATAATCTTCCCCGCACCGTGGACCTATTATTCAGCCGATCTGCAAAGTGTTACCTTAATGATGCAACCGTGGGGGCCCGGCTCACCCGACTCCAGAACTGGAAATTCCCACTCGGAGCCGACAGTGACGTAAACGACCCAGATCATTTGTTTCCGCGATGTTGCTTGAAAGGTAAATGCTGGCCAGGCCACCAAGGGAACACGCATGCTTTTCTTCAAATGCTGCAGAGTGACGGAACCCTGTATACCCACCGAGGGGTTGATGGTAGGGTCCTCATCGCATGCGAAAGACAGCACCTCCGGCAGTGCAGTGCTCCCTCTCCCTTTTGCGCTGAAGTGTCAGCCCCAAGATAGGGGTTGAACCCACCATCATCTCACTCAGAGGTGAGCGTGAAATCAAGATTTTTAGTCAGTAAGGGAATCAAGGGTTTTGGGATTAAGGCAGGAGAGTGGAGTTGAGGAATATATCAGATCAGCCTTGATCTCAATGAATGGCAGAGCAGACTCGATGGGCCGAGTGGCCTACTTCTGCTCCATGGACTTGTGGTCACTGAGCCACGGCTTATTGGCTGAAGACAGTGCCCCTCGCTGCCAACCGGAATGGGTTGAAAATGTTTGGGCAGAGAGCGCAAGCGGAATACAAGTGGGTAAAAGCAATTTAAAGTTAACTTTCTCAATTAAAAATGGGTGGGATTGTTACGGTTCGAGAAGTGGTCAAATAAATGTCAAAGTAAGATCAAGATAAGAGAGAAGATGAAGGAGGGAAGGCAGAAAGACAATGCGAGCAGAATTCTTTAAAAATATATTTTAAATTTCTAGAGTTTCAAGTTATTATTTCACACATATTAATAATCTTCACACAACCGCCTTACTTACTGTTGTAACATTTTTGTCACGTTAGTATCGTCATAGAATTTACAGTGCAGAAGGAGGCCATTTGGCCCATCGAGTCTGCACTGGCTCTTGGAAAGAGCACCCTATCCAAGCCCACAACTCCGCCCTATCCCCATAACCCCACCCAACACTAAGGGCAATTTTGGACACTAAGGGCAATTTAGCATAGCCAATCCACCTAACCTGCACATCTTTGGACTGTGGGAGGAAACCGGAGCACCCGGAGGAAACTCACGCACACACGGGGAGAACGTGCAGACTCCGCACAGCCAGTGACCCAAGCCGGGAATCGAACCTGGGACCCTGGAGCTGTGAAGCAATTGTGCTAACCACTGTGCCACCGTGCTGTTAGTGTCAGCACTTTCCATTTTAAGCTCATATTTTCACAAATGTGGTGTATCACAAACATTGGCAAATAACTTACACTTTCAAGAACTGATTTATTTCCCATCTTATTGCCAGTATCCCGACTGTTACAAAACAGCACAAATCTCCAAATCGCCAGCAGCGAGGCCACAGGAGATTTGTGAGCAAGATCCAGATGTGCCTATTCTCCTGTACCCCTGGCTGGTTTCACATCTTTTCCCCTCTGCCAACTTCAGCTCATCCATAAAGTCCACTACTCACAGCCTACTTTGCACACGATGGATTCACCCATCACCCACATCTGCTCGCCGCCCTACGTTGCTTCAAGTGTTCAAAACCCTTCGACAGGCACCACACCAGTCGGAATCCTCTGCCCCCTACAGGAGGTGAGGAAGGTGGTGTCAGGGCATGGGAATTTGCCGGGCTGGCGTCAGAACCAATAGCCAACCCCTTCCCACCTTCACTGGAAGTGGGTTCTGGACAGGAAGGCCTGTGGTCGATTTTTCAGCTCTGCCTCCATTTGAGTCCTTTATGTAAAGTTGCCGTCATTCCAGATGACCACAGGCTGCTTTCCCCTTTGAGGGGGGAGAGCCGACTGGTGGTGATTTAACCCGAGGATCACCACACCTCAGCAGGAGGGGAAGGTTGAGAAGGCGGGCCTTCATGAATAACCTCGGCCGGGACGGGGATTGAACCCGCGCTGCTGGCCTCACTTTGCTTCACAAACCAACTGACCACTTAAGGATCCACCGCACCACTTTTCCAAGTTTCAGGTGGGCCTGCCGATATGCAGACAAGCTGGGGGTGCGAAGAGGGCTAATCCGGGCATGATTGAGGGCATGGGTATGGCCACTGACGGCCATCCCATTGCCCCCCCCCCGCGACCCCCACCCACAAGACCATCTGCCCCCGCCACCCGCAACAGCACTTAGCTTTATCCTGTGTCGCTCTGCAACCCTGGGGCCCCTGGTGTGGGTATTGCCCCAGCAGCATCTGCCGCAAACCCCTCTCCAACCCCCGGGCTGCCTAGTGCAAAAGATGCCAGGCCCTGCTTGGCTGGCAGCTCTTGACGGATGAATGAGAGGTCATATGCCAGGGTCCTCAAGTCTATAGCTATCCACGTAACTGCTCGATGGGCGGAAGATAGGGTGGGCCTTCTTCCTCGGAGTCAGCGTGGGTGTCTCGCTCCTTCTTCTGGCAGCGAGCGAGACACCCGCCATACACAAAAGATTCTGCCTTATCTCTCTCTCTCTCTCCATCATGCTCCAGCCTCCAAGATTACGGTGTTCCTCCAATTCAATGTCCTCTTTTGTGACTCCGATTTCTATCGCCCCAGCATTAGAGGCTGTGCCTTCGGTTCAGCAGCCCCAAGATCTAGAATCACCTCCCTCATTAAATAGCTACATGAAGTCTTCCTCGGATCAAGATTTTGGTCATTCACATTGACGTCTCCTTATGCAGCTTGGTATCTTTGCCTGATAAAGCTCCTGCCAAGAAAATGGGGGAACGTTTTACCACGTTAAAGGGCTCCACAGCAATATATATACTAAGAGGCCCTTCCCCATGGCTGGAGAGGCTCGAACAAGAGATCATCGTCTCCGGATAAGGGGCTGCCAATTAGGACGGAGGCAAGAAGACATTTCTTCGCTCTGAGGATTAGGAATCTTTGGAATTCATTAGCCCAGAGGGCTGTGGATGCTCACTCGTTGCGCGTTTTCTAGGACGAGGATCGCCTGCTCCTGCCCCGAAGTTGTTCCTATCTAAATAAATGCAAGTTATTGGGTGTAGCAACAGCAGAAATGCTCAAAACAACGAGAACGGTCCCAGAGCCTCAAGAAGCAACAGCACGACCGAAATGCTATCAGTGGTCTCAAATCAAAAGGAAATTGCTGCAAGATTTGCTCTGAGATGCAAGGTGGTTTGCTATCTGGTGCACATTCCACAACTGGCAGCTTAGCTTTAGCCTCCTTTAACTCCAACGTCGTTGAAGCTCATTCTCTGCCTTGTATAAATTAAGGGATTGCAGTCCAACAAAGGCAAAGAGGGGTTTACATCTCCTCTGCGAGCACGTCAGCCCTGACACGGAGCGAGACTAGCGGCCGTTCCGCCCTCCTTGGCACCGTGAAAAGGAAGAGATTTTTTTCACACAATTAAAAGTACATAAACTGGAATAAACATCTTCACTGATTGAGCTCGTCAAAGAAAACCATAAACTGATGCAAAAAACAAAGATAAGTCGCTGATCAGTTTATAGGCCGCAAGGGACAAAAGATTTCAGACAATAAACATCCTCTTATCTGCAAACAACTATTGAGCAAGAGTTGGCCAAGAAACTTTAAACCATCTCACCAATTTACAGCATTAACTGGCAACACCTTTGCTAATGGCACGGCAGCCGCTTGTAGGTGGCTCTGGCCGGCTTTTAAATTAGTGGCTTTTCCTGAATAAAACACGCAGTAATATCAAGTTCTTGTCTGTGGACTTGCTGAGTGACTTGCTCTCTTGCCCAGCTACCTTGGTGTAGCGGATTTATTTATTGTCCAGATTTAACGTCAGGCCCATCAGATGGTTGCTAAAGATTCCCTGGTGCTATTTTCATGATTTTCAGGGGCTGTTTAGCACAGGGCTAAATCGCTGGCTTTGAAAGCAGACCAGGGCAGGCCAGCAGCACGGTTCAATTCCCGTACCAGCCTCCCCGAACAGGCGCCGGAATGTGGCGACTAGGGGCTTTTCACAGTAACTTCATTTGAAGCCTACTTGTGACAATAAGCGATTTTCATTTTCATGAAGAACCAGGGAATTTTCTTTGTTGTTCTGGACAGTATCTCTCCCTAGATAAACGTCAGAAGAACTGATCATCTGGCCACGATCGCATAGTGATCATCTGATCACATAATGGTCATCTGACCATGATCACATGAATGTCTAAGGGAGCTTGCTGTGCACAGATTGGCCACCACATTTATGTTGCCCTATTATGTATTTTCTTTTATTTCCTTTTTTTCCCCATGTACTTGATGATCTGCTCGCAGAAAAACACTTTTCACTGTACCTTGGTACCATGTGACAATAAACAAATCAGTTTCCTAGATTACTTCAAAAGCGCTGCGTTGGCTGGCAAGCATTTTGGGATGGCCTGCGCTTGTGAAAGGCGCTATTAGAAATTAAAGACTTTCAGGGCTACATAGACCACGTTTCTGCCTGTTCCCTGAACTCTGGCACCAGGGATCAGTCCACTCGCTTCTCTCAGCACTGCCTACAAGGCCTAAACACGTCTTGAATATGTCGATGGCCAACACTGTCCTCCAAATACCCTGCCCTAAGATGACATTAGCGACCATTAGCTTCCATTGGACTGGTCCACGATGATGCTTAGCAAAGTACTGCAGTGGTTTGCCATTGCCAGTCTGGCTGACCAGGAAACTCTCCTCCTCTAACCGCCTGTCATAGGAAGGATTTACAGGCTGATAAACACATTGTTTGGCCACATTACCTGCTGGCCGACACTGTATAAAGTCTTTACAATGCAAGTGAATTTTACTTTGGATCGAGATGCGGTAGATTTCTTCATTCCGTTGGTTGTGAATCTTTGGTCTTCTCTACCCCAGAGAGCTGTGGGTACTCAGTCACTGCGTATGTCTGAGGATATGAATGGACACAAAGGCAACCAGGGGATACGCAGCGAGCGCAGGAAAGTGGAGTTGATGCACAAGATCAGAAATATTCTTGTTGAAAGGCAGAGCATAGCCCAATCCTGCTCCTATTTCTATATTTTCACATGCAATTTGAGCTTGGTGTAAATGCTGAATATTCTATGCAAGGTAAAGCTGACAATTCATGAGTACCTCGCGAATTTCATTTTACAGATTTAATCGTACACAGAAAAGGCCTCTTTGGCCTTGTATTCAATGTGATAAATCCCAACGTGATCAAATCGGTCAGCATTGTCCTCTGAATCTTTAAAGAGTGAGTTTCATTCGATATTCCGTACATGGAAATAGCATAGTGGTTATGTAAATGGACTAGTAAACCTGAAGACTGGACTGGTAACAGTTCTAATCTCAATACGCCCAAGGAGTATTTTTTTTTAATTCATTTACAGGATGCGGGGCGCTGCTGCTTAGGCCAGCATTTGTTTCCCATCCCTAATTGCCCCTTGGGAAGGTGGTGGTGAGCCGCCTTCTTGAACTGCTGCAGTCCCCAAGTTGTAGACACACCCACAGAACTGTTCGGGGGGGGGGGGGGGGGAGGGTACGGGAGAGAGAGAGAGAGTGAGCGAGCGATCCAGGATTTTGACCCAGCGACAGCCGTTATATTTCCAAGTCAGTGTGGTGAGTGACTTGGAGGGGAACTTCAAGGTGGTGGGGTTCCCAGATATCTGCTGCCCTTTTCCTTCAAGATGGTAGCCGTTGTGCTGCCTAAAGAGCCTTGGTGAGTTGCTGCAGTGCACCTTGTGGATGGTACACACTGCTGCCACTGTTCGTCGGTGGTGAGGGAGTGAATGGTTAAGGTGGCGGCTGGGGTGCCAATCAAATGGCTGCTTTATCCTGGATGGTGGCGAGCACCAGTGAACGAATTAGACAAATGCTAACGTCTTACCCATAGCTAGAGCTGGACAAATCTTCCATGTCAGCAACATCAGGGGAAAGTTCCAGGGAACGATTGCGGCAACAACACCTGAATAGAGGGAGGAAAGTAAATGTCTGTTACTGTATTTAGTGGTAAAGCACAAGGTCGCATCTGAAAAACATATGCAATTCTCACCGTGCAGAATCATGACATTTTTGCAGACAGCTCCCATCACAGGCAAGGATTATGCAACTTAGCGTAAAGACAAAGAATTTAAAATGGCACCTGTGAAGAGTTTTATGTCTCTGCTGCCTGTAAGATACCTCCATTCAAACCCAAGAGATTTTTATATGTACCATGAGTTTGGAGCAGCCCCACCCCCAGTACATGGCACAAAATGCAGTCAATGAGATTTCAGGTAAATGCATCGCTCAAAGGTTGGCGTGGGAGAAATGAGTTCTAATTCATGGGACATTGACACCAGTACTGGGGTAGGAGGGAGCTGTTTCGATGGGGAGGTCTTCACCTGAATCATGCTGGGACCAGAGTCCTGGCGAATCTAGGTCTGGGAGTTGAAAATCCAAGGGCATTCAGTATTTTGGAAGGATAGACAGAAAGGAGGAGGAGGTAACGTAGCTTTGCTGGTAAAGGAAGGGATAAATGTGGACAGAAATGATACAGGCACTGGAGATCAAGATGTGGAATCAGTCTGGGCAGAAATAAGGAACAACAAAGATGGGAGTACTCTACAAGTCCCCAAACAGTAGTTCCACAGTGGGGCACACTATAAACCAAGAAATATTGGAAGCTTAAGAAAGGTATGACAATAATCAAGGGTGATTTTAATGTGCATATAGCCTGGATTAATCAAATTGGCCAGGGTAGCCTCGAGAGAGAGAGAGAGAGTTCATTGAATGGATGAGAGATTGTTTCTTGGAGCAATATGTTGTGGAACCAATCAGGGAGCAGGCTATTCTGGATTTGGTATTGTACAATGAGGGAAG
This sequence comes from Scyliorhinus torazame, assembly GCF_047496885.1. NCBI lineage: Eukaryota > Metazoa > Chordata > Chondrichthyes > Carcharhiniformes > Scyliorhinidae > Scyliorhinus > Scyliorhinus torazame. Next base: position 29,377,073 of record NC_092735.1, read on the forward strand.
ATTAATTAATGACCTCATAGTTAAGGATCCTCTAGGGAAGAGTGATCATAGCATGATTGAGGGTGAGAAACTGAAGTCCCACACTAGCGTTCTGGAGTTAAGCAAAGGTAATTATGTCGGCATGAGGACAGATTTGGCCCTGGTGGACTGGGCAGGGAGACTAAAAGGTAGGATAGTTGATGAGCAGTGGCAGTTGTTTAAGGAGGTATCCAATTCTTCCCAACTAAAATATATTCCAGAAAGATTGTAAGAGGGGCAGCACGGTAGCCTTGTGGATAGCACAATTGTTTCACAGCTCCAGGGTCCCAGGTTCGATTCCGGCTTGGGTCACCATCTGTGCGGAGTCTGCACATCCTCCCCGTGTGTGCGTGGGTTTCCTCCGGGTGCTCCGGTTTCCTCCCACAGTCCAAAGATGTGCGGGTTAGGTGGATTGGCCATGATAAATTGCCCTTAGTGTTCAAAATTGCCCTTAGTGTTGGGTGGGGTTACTGGGTTATGGGGATAGGGTGGAGGTGTTGACCTTGGGTATGGTGCACTTTCCAGGAGCCGATGCAGACTCGATGGGCCGAATGGCCTCCTTATGCACTGTAAATTCTAGGGGGAAGAAAGTCCATGGCTAAGCAAGAAAGTTAAAGATAACAAAGACAAAAACTAAGGCATACCATATTGCAAAGGTCAATGGTTGGCTGGAAGATTGGGAAACTTAGAGATCAACAAAGGGTTAATAAAAATAGTAAAAAGAGCAACGGTAAATTACACAAGAAAATTAGCGTAAATTATAAAAAAGGATAGCAAAACCTTCTGTAAGTAAATAAAAGGGAAGAGAGTAGCTAAAATGAATGCTGGTCCCTTGGCGGATGACATCAGGGAACACAGAAATGGAGACGACACTAAATCAATATTTTGTCTCAGTTTTCATGGTGGCGGATGTAATTACCATCCCAATAGTAACAGGTAATAATAATAATAATCGCCTATCGTCACAAGTAGGCCTCAATGAAGTTATTGTGAAAAGCCCCTAGTCGCCACATTCCACCGCCTGTTCGGGAATTGAACCCGATGCAGAGGTAATAGAAAGGGCGGAACTTAGGACAATCATCATCAAAAGGGAAATAGTACTAAACAAACTATTGGGATTGAAGAGACAGGTCCCCATGGTCTGATGGCCTATATCGTAGGCTCTTAAAGGAAGTGACAGGGGAGACAAGGCTAGTTTAGCACAGTGGGCTAAACAGCTGGCCTGTAATGCAGAACAAGACCAGTACCGGCCTCCCCGAACAGGCGCCGAAATGTGGCGACTATGGGCTTTTCACAGTAACTTCATTGAAGCCGACTTGTGACAATAAGCGATTATTATTATTAGATAGTGGATCCATTTCTTATAGTATTCCAAAATGCTCTGGATGTGGGAAAGGTACCAGTGGGTTGAAAAAATGCCAATGTGACATCCTTATTCAAAAACGGAGGGAGGCAGAAAGTGGGAAACTATAGGCCAGTTAATTCAACATCTGTCGTTGGGAAATTATTAGACTCCAATATTTAGGAAGCAATAACAGAACATTTCGAAAGTCAAAATGCAATTCATCAGTGTCAGCATGGCTTTATGAAGGGTAAACCATGTATGACTAATTTGCTCGAGTTCTTCAAAGAACTTGTAACAAGCCAATTGATTATGGGCATCCTGGAGATGTAGCGCATCTGGACTTCCAGAAGGCATTTGATAAGACGCCGCGCAAAAGGTTAATACACAAGGTTAGATCACATGGGATCAGGAGTAATTTATTAGCTTGGATAGAAGACTGGCTGATGAACAGAAGGCAGAGAGTCAGGATAAATGGGTCTATTTCTGGTCGGCAAGATGTAACTAGTGGGGTGCCACAGGGTTCAGTCCTCGGGGCCCAACTATTAACAATATATATTAATGACTTGGGTGTAGGGATAAAAGCCAATTACTGCGGATGCTGGAATCTGAAACGAGAAGAGAAAATGCTGGAAAATCTCATCAAGTCTGGCAGCATCAGTAGGGCGAGAAAAGAGCTAACGTTTCGAGTCCGATGACAAAGCTTTGACAGAGAGTTTTCAGCGTTTTCTCTTTCGTGGGTGTAGGGATAGATGGTACTGCAGCTAAATTTGCAGATGACACAAAAATAGGTGGGATAGTAGGTTGCAATCTGGAAATATGAAATTTACAAATAGATATAGATAGGCGGGTGGGTCAAAATTTGGCAGGTGGAGTTTAACGCGGATAAGTGAGAGGTTATCCATTTTGGTCAGAAAAATGGAAAGCCAATTCATTATCAAAATGGAGAGAAACTTCAGAGTGTTTCGGAGCATGAATTGCAGGAAACTAGTATGCAGGTACAGCAGGTAATAAGGAAGGCACTAATAATTTTGGCCTTTATAGGTAAAGAAATAGAATGTAAAGTATGGAAGTGTTGCTGCAACATTGGTGAGGCTGCAGCTGGAGTACTGGGCACAGTTTTGGTCCCCTTATTTGAGGAGGGATGCTGCTGCATTCGAGACAGTTCAGAGAAGGTTCACTAGATTGATTCCAGAGATGAGGGGTTTGTCTATTGAAGAGAGATTGAGCAGTTTAGGCTGACACACTGTTGAGTTTAGATGAATGAGAGGAGATCAAATTGAGACATGTAAGATGATAAATGGCATCGGCGAAGTAGACGTAGAGCGGATGCTTCCTCTTGTGGGACAATCTAGAACGAGAGGTCATAGTTTTAGGATAAGGGATAGCAGATGTAAAACAGATGAGAAGAATCGGTGGAATTCACTAGCCCAGAGTGCGGTGGATGCCAGGACATTGAGGAGGAGATAGACAGATTTTTAATTAGTAATGTGTTGAAGGGTTATGGAGAGCAGGCTCAAGGGGTTGAATTGCCTACTCCTGCCCCTAGTGCTTAGCCAGCTGAATTTGACCCTCGGTTTTTAGCACCATTGAGAAGTAGGCGTGGGGTTGGAATTGATCGCAGTGAGCATGCTTCTCTGAGGTTAGGCTTCAGCAACGAAAAGAATAAATAATTTCCATTTCTAGCCAATGCTGTGGCTGAGCTGGGAATCTTCGATGAAGCCGAAGTAAAGATGATTAATGGTGCATCTAAATTATGCTCGACGCAGATTGGGAATGCAGGATGGGCGTTGAAAGGAGAGCTAACTCTAATCCATGCTGTTCCTTCCAAATGAGTATTAGATGGGGGACAGTGTAGAGGGAGCTTTACTCTGTATCTAACCCCGTGCTGTACCTGTCCTGGGAGTGTTTGATTGGGACAGTGTAGAGGGAGCTTTACTCTGTATCTAACCCTGTGCTGTACCTGTCCTGGGAGGGTTTGATGGGGACAGTGTAGAGGGAGCTTCATTCTGTATCTAACCCAGTGCTGTACCTGTCCCAGGAATGTTTGATGGGGACAGTGTAGAGGGAGCTTTACTCTGTATCTAACCCCGTGCTGTACCTGTCCCGGGAATGTTTGATTGGGACAGTGTAGAGGGAGCTTTACTCTGTATCTAACCCCGTGCTGTACCTGTCCTGGGAGGGTTTGATGGGGACAGTGTAGAGGGAGCTTTACTCTGTATCGAACCCCGTGCTGTACCTGTCCCGGGAATGTTTGATGGGGACAGTGTAGAGGGAGCTTTACTCTGTATCTAACCCCGTGCTGTACCTGTCCTGGGAGTGTTTGATGGGGACAGTGTAGGGGGAGCTTTACTCTGTATCTAACCCTGTGCTGTACCTGTCCTGGGAGTGTTTGATGGGGACCGTGTAGAGGGAGCTTTACGCTGTATCTAACCCCGTGCTGTACCTGTCCTGGGAGTGTTTGATGGGGACAGTGTAGAAGGAGCTTTATTCTGTATCTAGCCCCGTGCTGTACCTGTCCTGGGAGTGTTTGATGGGGACAGTGTAGAGGGAGCTTTACTCTGTATCTAACCCCGTGCTGTACCTGTCCCGGGAATGTTTGATGGGGACAGTGTAGAGGGAGCTTTACTCTGTATCTAAACCTCTGCTGTACCTGGCCTGGGTGTGTTTGATGGGGACTGTGGACAGGGAGCTTTACTCTGTATCGAACCCCGTGCTGTACCTGCCCCGGGAATGTTTGATGGGGACAGTGTAGTGGGAGCTTTACTCTATCTAACCCCGTGCTGTGCCTGCCCTGGGAGTGTTTGATGGGGACAGTGTAGAGAGAGCTTTATTCTGTATCTAACCCCGTGCTGTACCTGCCCTGGGAGTGTTTGATGGGGACAGTGGAGAGGGAGCTTTACTCTCTATCTTACCCCGTGCTGTACCTGTCCTGGGAGTATTTGATGGGGACAGTGTAGAGGGAGTTTTACTCTATCTAACCCCGTGCTGTACCTGCTCTGGGAATGTTTGATGGGGACAGTGTAGAGGGAGCTTTACTCTGTATCTACCCCCGTGTTGCATCTGTCCTGGGAGTGTTTGATGGGGACAGTGTAGAGGGAGTTTTACTCTGTATCTAACCCAGTGCTGTACCTGTCTGGGAATGTTTCATGGGGACAGTGTAGAGGGAGCTTTACTCTGTATCTACCCCCATGCTGTACCTGTCCTGGGAGTATTTGATGGAGACAGTGTAGAGGGTGCTTTACTCTGTATCTAACCCCGTGCCACACCTGTCCTGGGAGTGTTTGATGGGGACAGTGTAGAGGGAGCTTTACTCTGTATCCAACCCTGTGCTGTACCTGTCCTGGGAGCGTTTGATGGGGACAGTGTAGAGGGATCTTTACTCTGTATCTAACCCTGTGCTGTACCTGTCCTGGGAGTGTTTGATGGGGACAGTGTAGAGGGAGCTTTACTCTGTATCTAACCCCGTGCCACACCTGTCCTGGGAGTGTTTGATGGGGACAGTGTAGAGGGAGCTTTACTCTGTATCTAACCCCGTGCTGTCCCTGTCCTGGGAGTGTTTGTTGGGGAAAGTGTAGAGGGAGCTTTGCTCTGTATCTAAGCCCGTGCTATACCTGTCCTGGGAGTGTTTGATGGGGACAGTGTAGAGGGAGCTTTACTCTGTGTCTAACCCTGTGCTGTACCTGCCCTGGGAGTGTTTGATGGGTACAGTGTAGAGGGAGCTTTATTCTGTATCTAACCCCGTGCTGTACCTGCCCTGGGAGTGTTTGATGGGGACAGCGTAGAGGGAGCTTTACTCTCTATCTTACCCCGTGCTGTACCTGTCCTGGGAGTATTTGATGGGGACAGTGTAGAGGGAGTTTTACTCTATCTAACCTCGTGCTGTACCTGCTCTGGGAATGTTTGATGGGGACAGTGTAGAGGGAGCTTTACTCTGTATCTAACCCCGTGCCACACCTGTCCTGGGAGTGTTTGATGGGGACAGTGTAGAGGGAGCTTTACTCTGTATCTAACCCCGTGCTGTACCTGTCCTGGGAGTGTTTGATGGGGACAGTGTAGAGGGAGCTTTACTCTGTATCTAACCCCGTGCTGTACCTGTCCTGGGAGTGTTTGATGGGGAAAGTGTAGAGGGAGCTTTGCTCTGTATCTAACACCGTGCTGTCCCTGTCCTGGGAGTGTTTGTTGGGGAAAGTGTAGAGGGAGCTTTGCTCTGTATCTAAGCCCGTGCTGTACCTGTCCTGGGAGTGTTTGATGGGGACAGTGTAGAGGGAGCTTTACTCTGTATCTAACCCCGTGCTGTACCTGTCCTGGGAATGTTTGATGGGGTCAGTGTAGAGGGAGCTTTACTCTGTATCCAACTCTGTGCTGTACCTGTCCTGGGAGGGTTTGATGGGGACAGTGTAGAAGGAGCTTTACTCTGTATCTAACCTCGTGCTGTACCTGTCCTGGGAGTGTTTGATGGGGACAGTGTAGGAGGAGCTTTACTCTGTATCTACCCCCGTGCTGTACCTGTCCTGGGAGGGTTTGATGGGGACAGTGTAGAGGGAGCTTTACTCTGTATCTAACCCCGTGCTGTACCTGTCCCGGGAATGTTTGATGGGGACAGTGTAGAGGGAGCTTTACTCTGTATCTAACCCCGTGCTGTACCTGTCCTGGGAGTGTTTGATGGGGACAGTGTAGAGGGAGCTTTACTCTGTATCTAACCCTGTGCTGTACCTGTCCTGGGAGTGTTTGATGGGGACCGTGTAGAGGGAGCTTTACGCTGTATCTAACCCCGTGCTGTACCTGTCCTGGGAGTGTTTGATGGGGACAGTGTAGAAGGAGCTTTATTCTGTATCTAGCCCCGTGCTGTACCTGTCCTGGGAGTGTTTGATGGGGACAGTGTAGAGAGAGCTTTATTCTGTATCTAACCCCGTGCTGTACCTGCCCTGGGAGTGTTTGATGGGGACAGTGTAGAGGGAGCTTTACTCTCTATCTTACCCCGTGCTGTACCTGTCCTGGGAGTATTTGATGGGGACAGTGTAGAGGGAGTTTTACTCTATCTAACCCCGTGCTGTACCTGCTCAGGGAATGTTTGATGGGGACAGTGTAGAGGGAGCTTTACTCTGTATCTACCCCCGTGTTGCATCTGTCCTGGGAGTGTTTGATGGGGACAGTGTAGAGGGAGTTTTACTCTGTATCTAACCCAGTGCTGTACCTGTCTGGGAATGTTTCATGGGGACAGTGTAGAGGGAGCTTTACTCTGTATCTACCCCCATGCTGTACCTGTCCTGGGAGTATTTGATGGAGACAGTGTAGAGGGTGCTTTACTCTGTATCTAACCCCGTGCCACACCTGTCCTGGGAGTGTTTGATGGGGACAGTGTAGAGGGAGCTTTACTCTGTATCGAACCCCGTGCTGTACCTGTCCTGGGAGTGTTTGATGGGGACAGTGTAGAGGGAGCTTTACTCTGTAGCTAACCCTGTACTGTACCTGTCCTGGGAGTGTTTGATGGGGACAGTGTAGAGGGAGCTTTACTCTGTATCTAACCCCGTGCTGTCCCTGTCCTGGGAGTGTTTGTTGGGGAAAGTGTAGAGGGAGCTTTGCTCTGTATCTAAGCCCGTGCTATACCTGTCCTGGGAGTGTTTGATGGGGACAGTGTAGAGGGAGCTTTACTCTGTGTCTAACCCTGTGCTGTACCTGCCCTGGGAGTGTTTGATGGGTACAGTGTAGAGGGAGCTTTATTCTGTATCTAACCCCGTGCTGTACCTGCCCTGGGAGTGTTTGATGGGGACAGTGTAGAGGGAGCTTTACTCTCTATCTTACCCCGTGCTGTACCTGTCCTGGGAGTATTTGATGGGGACAGTGTAGAGGGAGTTTTACTCTATCTAACCTCGTGCTGTACCTTCTCTGGGAATGTTTGATGGGGACAGTGTAGAGGGAGCTTTACTCTGTATCTACCCCCGTGTTGCATCTGTCCTGGGAGTGTTTGATGGGGACAGTGTAGAGGGAGTTTTACTCTGTATCTAACCCAGTGCTGTACCTGTCTGGGAATGTTTCATGGGGACAGTGTAGAGGGATCTTTACTCTGTATCTAACCCTGTGCTGTACCTGTCCTGGGAGTGTTTGATGGGGACAGTGTAGAGGGTGCTTTACTCTGTATCTAACCCCGTGCCACACCTGTCCTGGGAGTGTTTGATGGGGACAGTGTAGAGGGAGCTTTACTCTGTATCCAACCCTGTGCTGTACCTGTCCTGGGAGCGTTTGATGGGGACAGTGTAGAGGGATCTTTACTCTGTATCTAACCCTGTGCTGTACCTGTCCTGGGAGTGTTTGATGGGGACAGTGTAGAGGGAGCTTTACTCTGTATCTAACCCCGTGCCACACCTGTCCTGGGAGTGTTTGATGGGGACAGTGTAGAGGGAGCTTTACTCTGTATCTAACCCCGTGCTGTACCTGTCCTGGGAGTGTTTGATGGGGACTGTGTAGAGGGAGCTTTACTCTGTAGCTAACCCTGTACTGTACCTGTCCTGGGAGTGTTTGATGGGGACAGTGTAGAGGGAGCTTTACTCTGTATCTAACCCCGTGCTGTCCCTGTCCTGGGAGTGTTTGTTGGGGAAAGTGTAGAGGGAGCTTTGCTCTGTATCTAAGCCCGTGCTATACCTGTCCTGGGAGTGTTTGATGGGGACAGTGTAGAGGGAGCTTTACTCTGTGTCTAACCCTGTGCTGTACCTGCCCTGGGAGTGTTTGATGGGTACAGTGTAGAGGGAGCTTTACTCTGTATCTAACCCCGTGCTGTACCTGTCCTGGGAGTGTTTGATGGGGAAAGTGTAGAGGGAGCTTTGCTCTGTATCTAACCCCGTGCTGTCCCTGTCCTGGGAGTGTTTGTTGGGGAAAGTGTAGAGGGAACTTTGCTCTGTATCTAAGCCCGTGCTGTACCTGTCCTGGGAGTGTTTGATGGGGACAGTGTAGAGGGAGCTTTACTCTGTATCTAACCCCGTGCTGTACCTGTCCTGGGAATGTTTGATGGGGTCAGTGTAGAGGGAGCTTTACTCTGTATCCAACTCTGTGCTGTACCTGTCCTGGGAGGGTTTGATGGGGACAGTGTAGGAGGAGCTTTACTCTGTATCTACCCCCGTGCTGTACCTGTCCTGGAAGTATTTGATGGGGACAGTGTAGAGGGAGCTTTACTCTGTATCTAACCCCGTGATGTACCTCTCCTGGGAGTGTTTGATGGGGACAGTGTAGAGGGAGCTTTACTCTGTATCCAACCCCGTGCTGTACCTGTTCTGGGAGTGTTTGATGGAGACAGTGTAGAGGGAGCTTTACTCTGTATCTAACCCCGTGCTGTACCTGTCCTGGGAGTGTTTGATGGGGACAGTGCAGAGGGAGCTTTACTCTGTATCTAACCCTGTGCTGTACCTGTCCTGGGAGTGTTTGATTGGGACAGTGTAGGGGGAGGTTTACTCTGTATCCAACCCCGTGCTGTACCTGTTCTGGGAGTGTTTGCTCCTGGTGCCGAGTACGAGTGGAATAGACATGGCCCAGATCAGCTCTGGTGCCTCTTTCTCCTCATAATCAAACAGTTTGACAACTCATGCCTATCTCATGCATGTGGTATGGTCACTTGAATGAGGCACACTGTTGGACCACTGGCATTTGCACCGTAACTGAACAGAAGTCGGCGCCTTCAGCATTTGGGGGGGGGGGGGGACACGACCTCGACCTTCCTCCTTGCAAGCCCTTCATATACATGTTGCAACATTCAATGCTTACAAGTTAACCGCAGGCCACAACAGGCAAAAGATAAAAACGGCAGGTTTAGCCCACTTTTGTACCTGGGGTGAAGGTGAACTGGAAAGGGTTTCGGAAGGGAGTTTTTTTTTCCCAACCGGTTAAACAAAGCACATTTCTGGGGCCTGGCAGCTCCACATCAAATGCACACTTCCAGCTTGCTTTGCAATTAAGCCATTTCCAGTCCGTTGCCTCCACCTGGTGGTGGAATGGAATAATAACGCGAATGTGTTGAGGCAGCCTTCGCCCCCGAAGTCTGATCAGAATGAGTGATGCATTTTAAGAAAGAAGGAGCATGCATTTTCACAGCGCCTTGCACAACCTCCTGATGCACATTTACAGGCAGCGAAGAATGTTTTGAAGTGTCGCCACCGTTATCTTTTAGGAAATGGACGGCAGCCAATTTGTGTTCAGCAAGTTCCCACAAACACGATTGTAATGGGCAGGTGAATTGTTTTAGCAATGTTGGCAGAGGATTAAATATTAACCAAGACATCTGGGATAAATCTTCCAAATAGAACCATGGGATCTTTTAAGCACTTGGGGTGAGTGACACAGTTGCTGGACTAGCCACTCAGAGGTAATGCTCTGGGAACCCAGTCTCCAAACCCACCACGGCAGATGGTGAAATTTGAATAATAATCTTTATTATTGTCACAAGTAGGCTTACATTAACACTGCAATGAAGTTACTGTGAAAAGCCCCTAGTCGCCACATTCCGGCCCCTGTTCGAGTACACGGGAGGGAGAATTCAGAATGCCCATTTCACCTAACAAGTATGTCTTTCAGGACTTGTGGGACGAAACCGGAGCGCCCGGAGGAAACCCACGCAGACACGGGGAGGACGTGCAGACTCCGCACAGACAGTGACCCAAGCTGGGAATCGAACCTGGGACCCCGGCGCTGTGAAGCAACAGTGCTAACCACTGTGCAACCGCGCTGCACTGATAAAAAAATGATTGGTGCGTTATTGAAATCTGCAAACCTTACCCGAGCTGGTCTAGATGTGACTCTAGGCCCGCAGCAATGTGGTCGTCTCTGAAGTATCACAATAAGTGCTGGCCCAGCCAGTGACTCCCACAGCCCAGGAATGAGTACACCCCTGAGGTGTGCCTCGTCCAAAAGATGTTACCTCTGACAGCGCAGCACTCCCTCAATGCTGGGGAGTCAGCCAGGGTTATGTACTCATGCTTCTTGAACCCACAACCTTCTGACTCAGCCACAGACTGTGCTACCTACACTGCGTTAATAAAGCCTGTGAAATAAGTGTGATGAAAGGTAGGAGCCCTGAAAATTTTACTCTGTTTCTCCCTCGTGCCAGGTCAGGCCACCTTTAATATTAGATATGCACCGATCTCTTTGCAAAGTGGCTTGCGTGTCTGTCGGCAAGCCCATACTGACCTACTGGCTTCCAGTCCTTCATTTCGACGTCCATGAGCTGTGCCCAGCCGGCGTGGTGATAGAAGTGGCGCACTACCAGCGGGATGTCGCAGTCGCGGGACTCTCGGATTGGCTTCCCGTTGTCCAAGCTCTCCAGCACGCTCAGCAGCCGCTGGTGCTTCTGAACATTTCTGGCCACACTGCGCAAAAAAACAGAACAGCACACAGTGACTGCCCTGGCACACCGTCCCCACCATTCCTTTATTCTGAACAGCCCGAGGTAATCAAGTCTGCAAGCCTGGTGCTCACGGTGCCCGAGAGGGTATTGATTTATTTTTAAAGTTAATTTTGTTCGATAGAAGCATGCAGGAGTGGTTGTAGCCAATCTGATTCGAAACAAAATTAAACTACAGTGGAGCCCGGAGGGGAAATTGAAATACACCTGTACCACTCGGAGCCGTGCATTAATCAGAGAATCTCAATTGGTAGAAGCCAATAACTCATTCTGCACATCAACACTGCAAATGAATGGATGTAAAGAGTAATGATCCCCCTAACGAATATCCTGACTGTTCTTGGCATCAATAGTGAAACACAGGAAGCCACACAGCCCATTTAATCTGCCTCAGCTCTTCGAACAACCAGTCCAGTTAGTCGCACTATTCTGCTCTTCCACCATATCACTGCAACATTTCTTTCTCACACAAGTGCATATCCAGTTCTCTTTTGAAAGTGACTATTAAATCTATTTCCACCACCCCATCAGGCGTGCATGCCAAAGGCAAACCATTCAATGCGCAAAACATATTTTAAAAAAAATAAATGTTGAGTGCTCAATTCATTTTTCCTCCCCAATTAAGGGGCAATTTAGCATGGCCAATCTACCTACCCTACACATCCACGCAGACACGGAGAGAATGTGCAAACTCCACACGGGCAGTGACCCAGGGCCAGGATTGAACCCGGGTCCTTCTCGCCCTGAGGCAGCAAAGCTAACCACTGAGCCACCCCTATTTTTCCCTTGATACCAGTCGTTCTTTTCCAAGTAATCTTCGATAATCAAATAATCAACCCGTCAAATGTTGGAAAATGTTATTTATGCCGAACACTTCATGATTTTAAACACATTTATCCAATCTGTTCAGAGGATAAGAACTCACTTCCCGACTCCCAAACCCTGACCATTATTTACAAGTCACAAATACGCTCCACTTGCCTGGATGAGTGAAGCTCCAACAACACTCGTGAAGCTCAACACCATCCTGGTCGAAGCAGGCCACTTGATTGACACCCCATCCGTCACCTTCGCATTCACTCCCTCCACCCCCGGTACACAGTGGCAGCCGTGTGTGCCATCTACAAGATGCACTACAGTAATTCACCAAGGTTCCTTCATCAACACCTTCCAAGCCTGCAACCTCTACCCCATGGGAGGGCAAGGGTGGCAGGAGCATGGGAACACCACCACTTGCAAGTTCCCCTCCAAGCCACACACCATCCTGATTTGGAATTCTATGTCGCTGGGTCATCAAGTCCCTAGAGCTCCCTCCCTAACAGCACTGTGGGTGTGCTTACACCCACATGGCCGAACCAGTTCAAAAAGAGGCTCATCGCCACCTTCTCAAGGGTAATTAGGGACGGCAGTAGCGTCACATCCCATCCTACAGTGCAGAAGGAGGCCAATCGGCCCATCGAGTCTGCACCAACCCCCTGAAAGAGCATCGACCCAAGTCCACTCCCCCGCCCTATCCTTGTCACCACACCTAGCCTACACCTTTGGACACTAAGGGGCAACTCAGCATGGCCAATCCACCGAACCCGCACATCTTTGGACTGTGGGAGGAAACCGGAGGAAACCCACGCAGACACAGGAAGAACGTGCAGACTCCAGAAAGACAGTCACCAAAGGCCGGAATCGAAACCGGATTCCGTGAGGCAGCAGTGCCAGCCACTGTTCCAACCTTTGAACGAATATAAAAATAAGTTAATGGCCTACTTTTGTCTTGCTGGGGATCAGTAGGGTTATGGCTGGAACTCTGATCCGCCACAGCATGGTATGTGCCATATCTGTCAAGTGTACTTGTAACCCTTCACAAGGTTAACTAACTGTTGGATGCACCTGTGATGGTGCTTTCCAACTGCGGGACCTCAAGTGCAGTCAGTAATTTAGCTTGATAAATAATCAGCTCCAGCAACCTAACTGGATGTTCCCTAATAGCTCATTATGGCCCAATTACAATTTATATCCAACAACCTCTCCACCTGTCAGTTGCCATCTCTGGTTAATGGATTAGACTGATCTTGGCTCACTATCCACCTGGAATTGAAAGCCAGTTATACAATAGGGACTTTATAAAATGACCACAGCACGGAAATGTCACTCCTACCCGGCCAATAAGAATAAATCACTGCAAAAAAAAAAAAGCATGCTCAGGAACGCGGTGCGGAAACACTATTTAAGCTGAGGAAGTGACTAAGACGGTGCTGCTCATGCCAAAGCTGAAAGTTAGAAAAATCTTTGGGCAGGAAAGCAGAACTGAATCCCGGAACGCTGGTCGCATGCCGGAAGGTATTGGGTAAACACTAATGCTGGAGCAGGATGTTGGAGGTCTGAAACAGAACAAGCTGGAAATACCAGGCTCGGCAAGTCAGGCAGCTTCTGCGGAGAGAGGAGCAAGTGTTTCGGGGGCATCGCAGACGTGGATGCTGGCGAGGGCATTGTTTTGATTTTTACAGCTGCATAAACGCTTTGATAACATTAGAACTGAACGGAGCCACTGCTGCTGCTGACCAGGGCCTCAGTTGCAACAGAATTTAGTATCAATTGCCCACCGTGGCCATTACGAGACTGTCCAAACGAACTTTAAACAGCGCTCCTGCGTGAGCAGTGGGTAATTTACAACTCATCAGTTTAGACTGAATTCCAACCCACAATGTGATTTAGTTATTTACTGGGAACAGAGCATCACACGGTACCTGTACAGATGCCTCGCTCTCACGTGGCACGGCAGCTTGCTCCACGACTCAAAAGCCCTCCTTGCGACTTTGACCGCGAGTTCCACGTCCGGGTCCTCGCCCTCGACGGTGGTGGCCAGAGATTCCCCTTGTAGAAATAAAACATTTTCAATCAAAGCTGATGCCCCTGTTGGGTCTGGGCACAGTAACAGGAGGAGGCCATTCAGCCCCTCTAAAATTAATTGAGCTTGCATCTCCGGCGTTCTGTGGGAGACAGCTCTACACTTCTACCATTCTTTGCGTGGGGGAGCTTCTCTTATCTTGTCCCACGAACAGCCAGGCCCCTATTTTAAAATTATTTCCCTCAGTATTAGACTCCCTCACAAGCAGAAAAAAAAAGGCCATAATTCTCCGGCCAGTTGCTGGTGGCTGGATTCTCTGGTCCCGCCAACAGCGCACCCCCGCACGTGGGTTTCCCGGCGGCTTGAGGTGGCTTCAATGGGAAATCCTATTGGCAAACAGGTGCCAGCGAACAGCGCCAAATTCTCCGTCCTCGCTAGGAGTAGCGGGGCGGACGCGCAACGGAGAATCCCGGCCGAAGTTTCTCTCTATCTGCCCCATTAACTCCTTTTAAAATCCTTACTTAATCACCGGTAGTATGTCACCTTCATCATGTAACAGCTGAATTCTGGTCCTGTGCCTCAGCCAACCGGCTGCTGAAACTCTCGCCCATGGTTTTTGCTGCCTCCCGGTCAAACACCTCTTATGCTTTTCTTTCATTTCATTTCCATTTCCACCCCCCTTACGTTTAACTTTGTCAGAAGTTGCCCCTTTCTGATCGTGCACTAGTCCATTCGCCCACGGCCCGCCCCCGCAGACTTACATTGATATACTGCCTAGTGTGACCGAAAGGCACCTGTCACAACGCTGCACCCGCCTCAGGCCTGCATCAAAGACGTGCCGGCCCAGATTATCAGCTCAAGGGCAGCACAAGTGGCTAGCACTGTGGCTTCACAGCACCAGGGTCCCAGGTTCGGTTCCCTGCTGGGTCACTGCCTGTGCGGAGTCTGCACGTTCTCCCCGTGTCTGCGTGGGTTTCCTCCGGGTGCTCCAGTTTCCCCCCACAGTCCGAAGAGGTGCAGGTTAGGTGGATTGGCCGTGCTAAATTGCTCTTAAGTGACCAAAATGTTTAGATGGGGTTATTGGGTTATGGGGATAGGGTGGAAGTGTGGGCTTAAGTGGGTTGGCGCAGACTCGATGGGCCGAACGGTCTCCTTCTGCACTGTATGTTCTATGTTCTAAGTCCTGGGATGGGGCTCAAACTCATAACATCCTGACTCAGAAATAAGGCATTTTATTACACTGTAACTCACACACTAGCTGTACAGGACCAAACAGGAATCTATTGATCTCTTTTACACATTGTACAATTAAAAGAGGTGGCACTGTGGGATATCCCTTTTATCTACTATGTATTGTACATCTATGTAACCTGATGCAAAGATACATTTGAGCTATTAAAGGCCAAATAGGAATGAATCTACTTTTCACTGTACCTCGGTACACATGACAATGAACAAATCCAAATCACTTTATTTTACCCAATGGACATGCAGATACATAAGCTGTACACAATACCAGAGTGCAGTAAACTGTGGAAACAAAAATGGTGTTGCAAAGCAAAGAAACTTCATCCTGCACCGGGGAGCCTCCCTGCGCCCATATTGCAACCCCCAGGCATGGCCAAACTAACTGGTTGATGAAAGGGAGGACAGCAAATGATACCGACTCTTTTAATAATCTCCGGCGACAAGAGATGAGGTTTCAGGTAAGAAGCTGCGTTCTGCTTTGATATGGAAAAGGACAAGCGTTCCTTACCAGTAGCGGGGTTTTTCGATGTGTAGAACTTCCGGTTTTCCGGCTTCACCCATTTTCCTCCAATGAAATGCCCAAAACACCGCTTGTGATAGTCCAGCCAGGCCTGGTAGGGAGAAAAGGGACTTAATGAATAGATATTTTCCTTCCCTCCACTGAACTACCCTCTTTGTTCGGAGTCACCAACTCTTGCTGGAGTATAGGTCGAGAGCCATCAGCTGTCCTCAACCAAATAGCCACTTTGACCATCAATACCTGGCAAGAATTATAGAGTGGAGTTGAGGGGCGGAAAGGCAGCTGATTGTCACCTCCTTCTGCTCAGAGGCTATTTCAATTGACCCTTTTGCCTCAGTGGACGCTCAGCCATCCTCGGCAGGAACCAGAAATGAGGATTCAGGGCCGGAATTCTCCGGTCCCGCAGGCAGCGCGCACGCTCCTCCCCTCCCGCCGCCGTTTCCCGGAGGCATGGGGTGGCTTCAATGGGAATTCCCATTGACAGCGGCGGTAGCCCAGAATCCCGCCGCCAGCGAACAGTACACCGCCGCCTCCTGCTGGCTGGACGCAGCTGGGAGGCCGGAGAATCCCGTCCCAGGTTTTGATTTTGTGTATTCACGATGCCACATCAGGGTGTTGCCTTTACACAGCGGGTCGCCAGGAGAACTAATATGCTCTCACTGACAGGTGCAGGGTTAGGAACTACAATTGGTGAAAAAGGAGACTTGCATCTTTCGCAACCTCAGCATTACGCTTTAAGACGAACGAAGCAGCAGCCAAGTTGCCCGCTGCAGGTTCTTACAAATGACCAGATAGTCTGCTTACGGGATGCTGACTGACAGATGGATATTGGCCAGGGCATTGGAAATAACTCCCCTGCTCTTCTGTCAAATAGTGGCCATGGAATCTTTTGAATCCGCCTGAGGGGGCAGCCAGGATCTTGCTTTACAAACTGGATCTGTATCCACTGGTGTTTGAAATTATTTTATTTTTTTAATTTAGAGTACCCAATTAATTTTTTTCCAACTGAGGGGCAATTTAACGTAGCCAATCCACCTAGCCTGCACATCTTTGGGTTGTGGGGGGCGAAACCCACGCAAACACCGGGAGAATATGCAAGCTCCACACGGACACTGACCCAGAGCCGGGATCAAACCTTGGACCTCGGTGCCATGAGGCAGCAGGGCTAACAACCACTGTGCCACCCCTAGAAGGATCTTACTGAGACATATAGAATTTTGATGGGGTTGGGCGCAAAGCGAATATTTCCCCTTATGGGGGAAGAGACGAGAATCAGGGGACTCAGTGGTCTCCCATTTAAACAGCAAGGAGGAAAATCTATTTTCTCTGAGTGAAAATGAAAAAAGCTTATTGTCACAAGTAGGCTTCAATGAAGTTACTGTGAAAAGCCCCTAGTCGCCACATTCCGGCGCCTGTTCGGGGAGGCTAGTACGGGAATTGAACCGTGCTGCTGGCCTGCTTTAAAAGCCAGCGATTTAGCCCAGTGTGCTAAACCAGCCCCAATGGATCATTGGTTTGTGGAGTTTGGTTCCCCAGAGAGGATTGGAAGCAGGGTCATTGACTATTTTTAAAGTTGGGTTAGACAGATTCTTAATGGCCAAGGTTGTCCGGGGGAGGGGGGGGGGGGGGTGCAAATAGCCAGCTCCTAATTCATACGCACGTACGCGTGTATGTTTTATCTCATCCAAAAGCCAATCCCTGTGACAGCTGCAGGTTTAGGACTGCAATAATAAGAGTTCAACAAACAGACTCAAGACTTAGGATTGCTTTGAAAACAAGGAACTGAGTCGGGCAGGCTTTTATAATAATAACAATAATCGCTTATTGTCACAAGTAGGCTTCAATGAAGTTACTGTGAAAAGCCCCTAGTCGCCACATTCCGGCGCCTGTTCGGGGAAGCTGGAACGGGAACTGAACCCGCGCTGCTGGTCTTGTTCGGCATTACAAGCCAGCTGTCTTAGCCCACTGTGCTAAACCACATCAGGGCGAATGCAGAAGATTTATTCAAGCGGGCGGACAATGAAGACTGGTAAATGCTCTATTACGGTCAATTGCCGTCGTCCGTCCATCCAGCCCCCCTCCGTCCCACCAGCTTCAAAGCCCACAATCTGGTAACTAACTAGCCAATTCAAGGAAAATCAGTGTGACTATTTTCACACACAGGAGGCTCTTCACCCCCTCTCCCATCGCCGGAGTCCCCAAATCTTGCCCTTTGACTTGGAACAGAAAGGCAAACAGATAACGGTTATCCTTGTCTAATGAGCTTTTTCCGTCAGATCACAGGATGTCAATTTGCTCAGTGATTAACTTCTGGTGGTCTGCATTAGCGCTCACGTGTCTATCAGATCAAAGTCACATTCTGCAGCAAACACAGAAGTCAGCATGTAATAGTCCATATTTTCTTTGGTGAACGATTTTCTGAAATCAGTTCTCAAGAGTGGCTGCCAGACCAGCCCAAAGTTTACCCTGAGATACAGGGTGATCCGTAGGACTGGCGTGGCATGTAGCAACCCCATCTCTGAGCCAGAAGCTCTGGGTTTGAGCCCCACCCCAGCACTTGATGGCCACGGAAGGTGTGTTCATAATGCAGCCAAACAGGTCGATTGGGCTGTATCGTTCTTTACGGAACTGCTGAGGGTTTTGGCCAAGGTTGGTTTCATGACCGCTACAGGCATGGAAGGCCAAAGGGCCTGTTCCTGAGCTGTATGTTCTTTCACTAAAAACCTACAAACCATTCCAAATACTCGTCAATAATAACAATAATCTTTATTAGTGTCACAAGTAGGCTCACGTTAACACTGCAATTAAGTTACTGTGAAAAGCCCCTAGTCGCCACACTCTGGCGCCTGTTCGGGTACACTGAGGGAGAATTCAGAATGTTCAATTCACCTCACAAGCACGTCTTTCGGGACTTATGGGAGGAAGCCGGAGCGCCCGGAGGAAATCCACGCAGACACGGGGAGAACGTGCAGACTCCGCACAGACAGTGACCCGTGCTGGGAATCGAACCCGGGACCCTGGCGCTGTGAAGCAACAGTGCTAACCACTGTGCTGCTGCACCACCCCAGCCGTTAAGAGTAGGAGTGATTCACGGTCAGCTATGCCGTTGAAAGAAATTGGAGCCTCGACCATCACTACCCATAGCGCCAGACTATAACAAGCATGGAAAAGTGTACGTTGCCACAGCAACTCGGACTCCTAGTATGAACCGGAACACACCACCACATGCAGCGTCATGAATATTACACGGACAGTGTTGTGCTGAGTTTTCCATCCTGTCTGTTAGCATGCACATGTCAGAGCACGCATGTGTAGTTTTAGGTGAATAACAATAAAACTCTATGTGAAGACTTGGTTTCGGTCGTCACTGCCAACCAATCATTGGGCTTAACACTTGGCACTGTAAAAAGGAAGTGATTTTTACACAATTAAAAACACATTACCTGGAATAAACACTTCGCTGACTGCTCTTCTAAAACCATAAACTGATGTGAAAAATAAAAGTTAAATTGCTGATAGATGTTATATACCTCCACCGACAAAGGATTTCAGATAATAATCTCCCTTTGAACTAGAAATAACTATTGCAGCAAGAGCTCGCCAACATTTCAAACTACCGAGGCAGTCCAGAATTTGGAACAATTGTAGTTCGAAAAACTGAAAATGCGAGGAAGCTGGAATAAGTATTTAAAATTATGGGTGGCACGGTAGCACAGTGGTTAGCACTTTACAGCACCCGGGTCCCAGGTTCAATTCCCGGTTTGGGTCACTGTCTGTGTGGAGTCTGCACGTTCTCCCCGTGTCTGCATGGGTTTCCTCCGGGTGCTCCGGTTTCCTCACAGAAGTCCCGAAAGACTTGCTTGTTAGGTGAATTGGGCATTCTAAATTCTTCCTCCGTGTACCCGAACAGGCGCCGGAGTGTGGCGACTAGGGGCTTTTCACAGTAACTTCATTGCAGTGTTAATGTAAGCCTACTTGTGACAATAAAGATTATTATAAAAGCTGAAGTAAAGCTTTCAATATGTTGCAACTTTGCAACCATATAAAATCTCAATTTCCAACCAAAAACTTGATAAATAGCTATATGGTACTCCGAAGGTAGCCCAGCAGAAGCCAGAGAATAGATTTACAAGCTACATCAACTAGTCTTCATCCAGCACCTCCAATGCAGTAAAACATCCCAACGTGCTTCAAGGGACTGTTATCGAACAAAGTTTGGCACTGAACAACTTATGGGGATCTTCACTTAGATGACCAGATCCCTGGCGCTGTGAAACAACAGTGCTAACCACTGTGCTACCGTGCCACCCATAATTTTAAATACTTATTTCAGCTGGGTCAAAGAGACAGGCTTTATGGGGTCTCTAAAGAAGGAAACAGGTCGAAAGGCGGAGAGGTTTGGGGGGGGAATTCTCAGGGCCTAAGTGGGCGAGGTTATGAACAGCGAAGCAATCAAAATCGAGGGTGACGCAAGAGGCCAGAATTGGTGGAGTGCAGAATCAGAGGAGATTACATAGACTGGGAGGAGTAAGGTCTTGGACAGATGTGAAGACAAGTGTGAGAATTAATTTGTTGCTTAACCGGGCGCCAATAGAGATCAGAGAATAAAGGGGTGATGGGTTAACAGGGCTTGATGCAAATTAGGTTATGGGCAGCAGGGTTTATGGAGGCTGGAAGGTGGGAGTGAACTAGAGGTGTGTTGGAATAGTCAAGGCGAGAGGCAACAAGAGCACAGATGAGATTCTGATAAGTCAAAAGTATTAACGAGTCTCAGGTGTACGAGGTCTATGTAGCTCCAATTCTTTTAAACTGCAAAAGTGACCAAAAAACTGGTTCATTTATGTCCTTTTAGGGATGGAAAGCTCATGCAAGTAAAAATGGACTGTACAAAAGTGTAACCTTACTGTGTGTATATTGTACAAGACAATGCTAAATTCCCGAGAAACTTACTTCAGTTAAGTGTGGAGATTACAGAACCTGGGACAGGTTTCCCTAAGAGCAGAGGAGGTCAAGGGGTGATTTAATGGAGGTGTTCAGAATTATGAGGGATTTTGACTGGAGGAAGCAGAGAACAAGAAATCAAAGGCCAGGGCCGGGATTCTCCGACCCCACGCCAGGTCGGAGAATTGCCGGGGGGAACCGCGAGAATCGCACCACGACAGCAAGTCTCTGGCCTCACCAAATTTTATAATAAGGGTGTCAAGAGGAACGTGTGACATCCTCGCGGTGCCTACCCCCAAGACTTTTAACCGGTGAACTCCCTCGGGCCACGCTCAACAATTTGGTGGAGGGGACAGTAAGTCTTCCAGCTATGATTGGCACAACACACCAAAATGGAAGGTGGACCTGGATGTTTTGGGCAGAACGGTAGCATAGTGGTTAGTATAATTGCTTCACAGCTCCAAGGTCCCAGGTTCGATTCCCGGCTTGGGTCACTGTCTGTGCGGAGTCTGCACGTTCTCCCCGTGTCCGCGTGGGTTTCCTCCCACAGTCCAAAGATGTGCAGGTTAGGTGGATTGGCCGTGCTAAATTGCCCTTAGTGTCCAAAATTGCCCTTAGTGTTGGGTGGGGTTACTGGGTTATGGGGATAGGGTGGAGGTGTGGGCTTGGGTAGGGTGCTCTTTCCAAGAGCCGGTGCAGACTCGATGGGCCGAATGGCCTCCTTCTGCACTGTAAATTCTAAATCTAAAAAAAATTCTAAATCTAAATCTAAATTTTGTGCCATGCCACCACAGGTGGTGGGAAGTTTGTTCGTAAGTTCATAAGATGTAGGAGCAGAATTAGGCCTTTTGGCCCATGGGTCTGCTCCGCCATTCGAAGATGGCTGATCTCATCCTGGCCTTAACTGCACCGTCCTGTCCGTTCTGCATAAGCCTTCAACCCGTTACCAATTAAAAATCTGTCGAACTCCTTCTTAAATTTACTCACTGTCCCAGCATCCACCGCACTCCGGGGTAGCGAGTTCCACAGATTCACAATCCTTTGGGAGTAGTTTTTCCTCAACTCCGTTTTAAATTTGCTATCTCTTATTCTAAGACTATGACCTCTTGTTCTAGAATGCCCCACAAAAGGAAGCATCTGCTCCACGTCTACTTTTAAAAAATGTTTTTAAATTTAGAGTACCCAATTAATTTTTTTCAATTATGGAGCAATTTAGTGTGGCCAATCCACCTAGCCTGCACATCTTTGGGTTGTGGGGGTGAAACCCACGCAGACACAGGGAGAATGTGCAAACTCCACACGGACAGTGACCCAGTGCCGGGATTGAACCTGGGACCTCGGCTGGTTTAGCACCCTGGGCTAAATGACTGACTTTTAAAGCAGACCAAGGCAGGCCAGCAGCGTGGGTTCAATTCCCGTACCAGCCTCCCCGAACAGGCGCCGGAATGTGGCGACTAGGGGCTTTTCTCAGTAACTTCATTTGAAGCCTATTTGTGACAATAAGCGATTTTCATTTGGGCAGCACGGTACCATTGTGGATAGCACAATTGCTTCACAGCTCCAGGGTACCAGGTTCGATTCCGGCTTGGGTCACTGTCTGTGCGGAGTCTGCACATTCTCCCTGTGTGTGCGTGGGTTTCCTCCTGGTGCTCTGGTTTCCTCCCACAGTCCAAAGATGTGCGGGTTAGGTGGATTGGCCATGCTAAATTGCCCATAGTGTCCAAAATTGCCCTTAATGTATGGTGGGGTTACTGGATTATGGGGATTAGGTGGGGCTACTGGATTATGGGGATTAGGTGGGGTTACTGGGTTATGGGGATAGGATGGAGGTTTGGACCTTGGGTAGGGTGCTCTTTCCAAGAGCCGGTGCAGACTCGATGGGCCGAGTGGCCTCCTTCTGCACTGTAAATTCTATGTCTAACCACTGCACCATCGTGCGGCCCCTTGTTCCACGTCTACTTTATCCATACCTTTTATCATCTTCTGCACTGTAAATTCTATGAAATTCTATCTTGTATTCCTCAATTTGATCTCTCCTCATTCTTCTAAACTCTAGAAAGTATAGGACGGGACTGTTCAACCTCTCTTCATGACAAACCCCTCATCTCTGGAATCAGCCTACTGAAGCTCCCCCGAGCTGCTTCCAATGCCACTACATCTTTCATCAAATAATGGGTTTGAGTCCCACACCTTGGTGGGCAAGTAAGGTGTTTTCATAACACGGACAAGCAGGTTGAATATCAGCTCTCTTTCTCTCTCCACAGCGGCTGCCAGACCTGCTGAGCACTTTCCATTTCTATTTAAGATCGCCAGCATCCGCAATATTTTGCTTCCTGGTCAGTCAACGTATGGAAGAAACCGTGGAGCCTCGGTCATCACTATCCATAGCTCCAGACTACAACAATTTGCATGCAAAAGGTGCATGCTACCACAATACCTCAGACTTCCTGAGTGAACTGTCGCACACCACCATGTAGAATGCCCATGATCTCCCGCCTCCTGGGAGGTCAGGATCCCAGCAGCAAACATTTAGCAAATAGTCTTCAATACAATGCTCTGTTGGCCATTTATTCTCAGAGGAATGCTTCCCTGTATTTATTCAGCTTCAGGATAATCAAACTCCTCCAGAATCTGGTGCATCATAAATGACCTCAGATCTCTCATCGTCTTGTGACCGGTTAATTCATTAACCAATTAAAATGACACAAGCTGATAAGACGCAGCATTATGGATGTTCCACACCCTGCCTCCTTCTGACCAAAGACTGGAAAGAACATCTGCTGTAAACTAAGCGATACTGACAAATGAAAGTGAGCTTTAATGGCAAGTAATTGTAGTCCTTTGCCATCCTTCTGAACCCATCGTGTTTGATATACCTGTAAAACACTACCCCTTAGATAGATGCGTGTTCTCATGGAATACCCCCTCACCGGGCCCTGCCACTGACGATGCATGTATTCATACACCTTCTGTAACGCAAACATCTGAAGCCGCTTCACAGGAAAGGTTCACACCGATAATCACAGAATTTTGGGCCCAGGCATTTAAAGCTGCATTCGCCATTTAGGTGTGATGGACTTAGGGAATGCACAAGAGACGGATTTAAAGTGGTTCAGATGAAATTAAATGAAAATCGCTTGTCACAAGTAGGCTTCAAATGAAGTTACTGTGAAAAGCCCCTAGTCGCCACATTCTGGCGCCTGTTCAGGGAGGCTGGTACGGGATGAGGTTTACTAGACTGATGCATATTATGAGGAAAGGTTTTCCACTGGAGTTTACAAGAGTGAAGCGAGGCGGGTTTAACGTATACAAGATCCTGAATAGTCCCGACAGGGTGAACGTGGAAAGGGTGTTTCCTCTTGTGGGTGAGTCCAGAACCGGGGGCGGGGGGGGGCACGGTTTTAAAATTAGGGGTCACCCTTTCGGAGCGATGATGAGAAATTATTTAGAATCATAGAATTTACAGTGCAGAAGGCCATTCGGCCCATCGCGTCTGCACCGGCCCTTACAAAGAGCACCCTACTCAAGCCCACGTTATCTACCCTATCCCCGTAACCGTATAACCCCCACTTAAGCTTTTTGGACATGAAGGGCAATTTAGCATGGCCAATCCACCTAACCCGGACTGTGGGAGGAAACCGGAGCACCCAGCGGAAACCCACGCAGATACGGGGAGAACGTGCAGACTCCATACAGGCAGTGACCCAGCCGGGAATCGAACCTGGGACCCTAGAGATGTGAAGCAACTGTGCTAACCACTATGCTACCGTGCTGCCCACAATTAACTTCTCCCACTCTGAATTAAGATGACTTTGGAACTCTCTGCATCAGGAGGTAGTGGAGGCAGGGCCATTAAGGCGGAGGCAGATAGATTCTTGTTAGGCAAGAGGATCAAAGGTTGTTGGGCGTAGGGAGGAATGTGGAATTTGAAACTCACCGATCAACCATGATCTTATTGAATGACACAGCAGGTTAGAGGGCCCGAATGGCCCACCGCTGCTCCTATTTCTTATGTTTGTATCTAAATATTTGAGAGGATTGTGGGGCATTATCGGGCATGACACAGTTGGCCTCTGTGACAGAAGGTTAGGAGCTCAAGTCCAGCTCCGAGACTGAAGCGCAGTTACCGAGGAAGCGCAGCCCCGTTGGGGGGACCAAACCAAGCCCCCGTCTGGCGCTCTCAGACAAGACATCCCACAAAGAGCACCCTAACTATGCACACTCCCCTGCCCTATCCCTGCAATCTCAACTAACCTGCACATCTTTGGACTGTGGGAGGAAACCACGCAGACCCGGGGAGAACATGCAACCTGTTCCAACACCATATAAATGATCTGCAAGCAGGGACAGAGTGTAACATAGCAAAATTTGCAGATGATACAAAAATAGGTGGGAAAACAGGCAGTGAAGAGGAGATAAAGATTTTACAGATGGATATAGACAGGCTTAGAGACTGGGCCAAGGTTTGGCAGATGGAGTTTAATGTGGATAAGTGTGAGGTTATCAATTTTGGCTGAAAAAATAGAAAGGCAAATTATCTAAATGGAAAGCAGATTTAAGATGCGTCTGGGCAGAGGGATCTGGGTGTCTTTGTTCATGAATCGCAGAAAGTCTGTATGCGGGTACAGCATGTAATTAAAAAGGCAAATGGAATGTTACCGTTTATTATAAAAGGATTGCACTTAGTGAAGTGTTGTTGCAATTTTATAGGGTGATGGTGAGACCACATCTGGAGTATTGTGTTCCTATGTTCCCACCCTGAGCTAGAGATATCAACTCCAATTAATTTTATTAATAACAATAATTAAATAGGCAACAAATAACTGCTGCATCACAGTAGCTAGCACTGTTGCCTCACAGCACCTGAGACCCGGGTTCAATTCCAGCCTTGGGTGACTGCCCGAGTGGAGTCTGCACGTTCTCCCGTGTCTGCGTGGGTTTCCTCCGGGGGCTCCGATTTCCTCCCACAGTCCATAGATGTGCAGGTTAGGTGGATTGGCCATGATAAATTATCCCTTAGTGTCCAAAAGATAGGCTGGGTTACAGGGATAGGATGTGGGCCTCGGTAGGGTGCTCTTTCCAAGGGTCGGTGCAGACTCGATGGGTCGAATGGCCTCCTTTGCCACTGTAAGGATTCTGTGAAATACAGCTGGCTAACTATTATCTAATACCCAACACCCTCCCTCTTTGACTCGCCCTACCCTCTGCATACACACACGCAATCACACAAGACAGACAAACACAGAGGGATGTAAAGGAAAATAATGCGAAAAGTTAAAATAACCGTCTCGGTTTCAGATGGACACATGGGCGGGCACGGTAGCACAGTGGTTAGCACTGTTGCTTCACAGCGCCAGGGACCCGGGTTCGATTCCCGGCTTGGGTCACTGTCTGTGCGGAGCCTGCACGTTCTCCCCGTGTCTGCGTGGGTTTCCTCCGGGTGCACCGGTTTCCTCCCACAAGAGCCGAAAGGCCTGCCGGTTTGGTGAATTGGACGTTCTGAATTCTCCCTCGAACAGGCTTCGGAGTGTGGCGATGAGGGGATTTTCACAGTAACTTTACTGCAGTGTGAATGTAAGCCTACTTGTGACAATAATGAAGATTATCATTGATTCATCTTCCAGTCTCAGCCGTCAGTTGCGGTGTTCTTGTTTCCCGTCTGTAATGGTTTTCACTGTAGATTCATCAAGATCTCAAGACTTCATATTCTCGAGAAGAGCAGCGGAGGGGGCAGAGCTGCTTCCCCGGCATCCACCCAATGTTGCCAACACCCCCACCCCCCCCCCCCCCCCCACCCACCACCCCCCCCACCCACCCCCCCCCCCCACCCCCCCACCCCCCCACCCCCACCCACCCCCCCCCCCCACCCCCCCCCCCCACCCCCACCCCCACCCCCCCACCACCCCCCCCCCACCCCACCACCCCACCCACGCCCCCCCCACCCCCCCCACCCCCCCCCCACCCCCACCCCACCCCCCCCCCCCAGGCCAATGCAAAAAAGCCAGCCGGGCGGTCTGGCCACCGTCGCACCGAGTCGCCGGGGAGCTTCCTGCGTGTAAATTGGCCGCCGTGTTTCCTGTAGAACAGCGGCAGCCCCTTCAGCATGCAAAGGCGACAGAACAAAAAGAAAAGCCCCAGTTGGTTTTGGGGGGGGACACACTGAGGTTGTGGAAAGGCGCTACACAAATGCTCATCTCCCTGCAGCACAGGCAACCAGACCCCCTTCCCCCTCACCAGTTCCAAGGGGGAGGCTGTTGCAAGCAGGATTTTTGCAGGAGGTTTATTTTGCAAACCTTCATTTTGAGTTTACCTGAGCCTGACCCCGCGTGACAGCAGAGCCCAGGGCAAAGGTCACTGGGATCTTTCCAGAAGCCTGGCAAGGGAGGGGAATGGAGAGGGAGAGAGAGAGACAGAGTGTGGGGGAGGGGGGCGGGGTCCCTGTGTCTCACCTGCGCGTTCCTCGGGCTCTCGGGGGCCGGGCCGTAGCTCATGGCGCCGAAAATCTCCTCGACACTCAGTCTCTCCGTCGCAGCGCCGGCCGCCATGACACTCCCCGGGGATCTGAGCGGAGTGGAGCGGGCTGTCAATCGCCCGGGGACTTCCGCCGGAAGGAGGTCGCCGGTCCGTCCGTCCACCGTTCCGCCGGAAGAAGGTCAGAGCGCGCCCTGGTTCCGGGAGGGTGATTGTTTATTTTTTGTGTATCTAATTCCATATTGGACATTCGTCAGGTTTCCCGGCGTCGGTGGCGGGGAGAGGAAGTGGCGGAACTGGGAGGGGAGGGGGGGGGGGAGGGTGTGTTTGTTAGACTCTCCCCACCCCCGGAACGTTTGTTTCAGGGCCGCTGCGTATCGGGGGTCGGTTTGGGGCGTTGCGCATAGCAACAGGTGGAAGCCGCAGAGGCTGAGTGCGGAGCGGGCGCTGCCCGGGTGAGGGAGCGGGCGCTGCCCGGGTGAGGAGCGGGCGCTGCCCGAGAGAGGAGCGGGCGCTGCCCGGGTGAGGAGCGGGCGCTGCCCGGGTGAGGAGCGGGCGCTGCCCGGGTGAGGAGCGGGCGCTGCCCGAGAGAGGAGGGGGCGCTGCCCGGGTGAGGAGCGGGCGCTGCCCGGGTGAGGAGCGGGCGCTGCCCGGGTGAGGAGCGGGCGCTGCCCGGGTGAGGAGCGGGCGCTGCCCGGGTGAGGAGCGGGCGCTGCCCGGGAGAGGAGCGGGCGCTGCCCGGGTGAGGAGGGGGGCGCTGCCCGGGTGAGGAGGGTGCGCTGCCCGGGTGAGGAGCGGGCGCTGCCCCGGGTGAGGAGCGGGCGCTGCCCGGGGTGCGGAGCGGGCGCTGCCCGGGTGAGGAGCGGGCGCTGCCCGGGAGAGGAGCGGGGCGCTGCCCGGGAGAGGAGCGGGCGCTGCCCGGGAGAGGAGCGGGGCGCTGCCCGGGAGAAGAGCGGGCGCTGCCCGGGGGAGGAGCGGGCGCTGCCCGGGGGAGGAGCGGGCGCTGCCCGGGGGAGGAGCGGGCGCTGCCCGGGGGAGGAGCGGGCGCTGCCCGGGGGAGGAGCGGGCGCTGCCCGGGGGAGGAGCGGGCGCTGCCCGGGAGAGGAGCGGGCGCTGCCCGGGAGAGGAGCGGGGCGCTGCCCGGGAGAGGAGGGGGCGCTGCCCGGGAGAGGAGGGGGCGCTGCCCGGGAGAGGAGGGGGCGCTGCCCGGGAGAGGAGGGGGCGCTGCCCGGGAGAGGAGGGGGCGCTGCCCGGGAGAGGAGGGGGGCGCTGCCCGGGTGAGGAGGGGGCGCTGCCCGGGTGAGGAGGGGGCGCTGCCCGGGTGAGGAGGGGGCGCTGCCCGGGTGAGGAGGGGGCGCTGCCCGGGTGAGGAGGGGGCGCTGCCCGGGTGAGGTGGGGGCGCTGCCCGGGTGAGGAGGGGGCGGTGCCCGGGTGAGGAGGGGGCGGTGCCGGGTGAGGAGGGGGGCGGTGCCCGGGTGAGGTGTGGGCGCTGCCCCGGGTGAGGTGTGGGCGCTGCCCGGGTGAGGAGTGGGCGCTGCCCCGGGTGAGGAGTGGGCGCTGCCCCGGGTGAGGAGTGGGCGCTGCCCCGGGTGAGGAGTGGGCGCTGCCCGGGGTGAGGAGTGGGCGCTGCCCGGGTGAGGAGTGGGGCGCTGCCCGGGTGAGGAGTGGGCGCTGCCCGGGTGAGGAGTGGGCGCTGCCCGGGTGAGGAGTGGGCGCTGCCCGGGTGGCGTTGTGGGCGTTGCCCGGGTGAGGAGTGGACGAATTCCTGACCTGGGTCTTCAATGCGAGTAAATAAGCTGATCCCTTAGCTTTGGACTGAATGGGGGAAAGAGCATAAAATAACTTGAATTGTATACAAGTAGAGTGAGGGTAGACTGTAATTTTAATATGCAAATATGACAAAATACAAATGATGATTTATAGGTAGCTGCTAATCTGGGCTGAAGGTCTGGTGGTGCAGTGGATCCCACCCCTGCCTCTGAACTAGAAGTTCGAGGGTCAACTCCCACTCCAGGACTTTATGGCCACGGAAAATGCATTCATTTTTCTTTATAAATTTAGAATACCCAATTATTTTTCTTTTTCCAATTAAGGGGCAATTTAGCGTGGCCAATCTATCTATCCTGCACATCTTTGGGTTGTGGGGGTGAAACCCACGCAGAGAGGGGGGGTGGGGGGGGATGTGCAAAGTCCACACAACAGAGTGGGCGAGATTCCTGATCAGTCGGTGATGGAAAGAAATTGGAACATCTACCATCGGCATCCGTAAACCCAGACTGCAACATGTATGGAAAGGTGCATGTTGGCATCGCAACTCAGACTCCCTGTGTGATCTGCAACACACACTAACTGGAGGCAAATTAGTCTCCAATGGAATTGGTTGTTGTGTCCGTCTGGAATACTTACCTGCATGCTGTGCTTGAGAAAAGATCTTAGAGGGACAGATGAGAATAACAGCACCACCTTGTGTTTATATAGTTTTATTAACGTAATAAAACAGTCGCTTCATAGGGTCACAGAATCGTAAAATCCTCATAGTACAGAAGGAAGCCATTCAGCCCATCGAGTCTGCACCGACTTTCGAAAGAGCATCCCACCCAGGCCCATTCACCCACCTCATCCTCCTAACCTAACCTACACATCTTTTTGTGACAATAAGGGGCAATTTAGCACGGCCAATCCACCTGACCTGCATATCTTTGACTGTGGGAGGAAACTGGAGTACCCACGCAGACACGGGGAGAACGTGCACACAGACAGTCACCCTAGGCCAGAATTGAACTGGACCCTGGCGCTGTGACGCAGCAGTGCTAGCCACTGTGCCACCCATGAAACATAATTTGACACCATTGTCACAAAAGGGGATGCAAGGATAGGACATCAAAAGCTTGGTTATAGAGGTAGGTTTTGAGGAGAATCTTAAAGGAGGTGTAAGGGAGAGAAACGGGGAGGGCATTCACAGAGCTTGGGACCTGGGCAACCGAAGGCATGGCAGCCAATAGCAGAACGATTACAATAAGGGGTGCACAAGATATTAGCAAATTGGGCTGCTGGCGGGGATTACAGCGAGGTAGGGAGGGGTGAGGCCACAAAGAGGTTTGTAAATGAGGAGGAGTAATTGAAGGTCAAACTTTTAAAATTTAAAAGTGAAACAGAAGTTCAGCATCAGATTATAGGCTGCCTATTCCACGGCCAGCTAGGATGTTACCGAGTTATAGTTACATACCACAATCCTGTCTCATTGCTTTTGTACAATAGGGAACAACAACATAGCCTTGAAAGAAAAGAAACGATTGGTGAATGACAACTTAATTAAATTCTACTGTTTTTATATATATATATATATATATAAAATATTTATAAATGACAATCCTATTGACCTTGATGCTCTTTTAGTGGTTATTGAAAGGCGTACCCAGACTTTTCACAGACACCGAGTTGGACCATGGCAATGACAGATGGAAGTCTGCTTTCGGCTGAGATGACCGAGGATACGCTTTATGAGCAGCTGCTGCTGCAGGTAGGCATGCGATCCCACCTAGCGGGCGCCCGTTTACTGCAAGAGCCCTCAACGTTTGAATATCTGCACCGATGTAGCTTTTATTTATTATGTTGATGAGCATCCATTTCACACCCGCTTCCTCCCCCAGGCTGCGCAGGAGATGCAGAATCAACTTCCGACAGGACAGGAATCCAAGCAGATCAGACCGCAGCCAGGTACGCAGTTGCATCCCTCACCTCCCACCCACGTAGCATTCCGCAGAAGTGGCAAGCAGCTAGAACCGGAGAAAGGTTACCGAGCAGGAAGAGGCCATTCAGCTCAGCGTGTCCGCGTCCGCCAAAAAAGAAAAGAGGGAAAAATAAACAGCCTCTCATTTCAATTCCACTTTCCGTAGCCTTGGATTACGCTGCAGATCCAGGAATCTTTTCTTATTGAGCGTTTCAGCCACAGATTTTTAATCAGTAAGAGGATCAAGGGTTATGATGATAAAGCAGGAAAGTGGAGTTGAGGATTGTCACATCAGATCTGTCACGATCTCATCGAATGGCCATCCAGACTCGATGGGCCGAATGGTCTACCTCTGCTCCTACGTCTTGTGGTCTGACCACCAACCTGGGCAGCTCTCCCCCGCGGTATTCTGTAACCCAGATTAAAAGATTTAAAGCATTTTCAAAAGGAGGGGTGGGACTCCAAACATTCAGCTTAGAGGCAGAGAAGCTACCCCCTGCGCCCCAGGACCACCTCACATTACAGTCCCACTGGTTGATAGAAAGAAACACTTGTATTGGTATGGTACCCATCAAAGCAATTTGCGACCAACATTAGTAACTTTTTGAAATGTAGTCACGGCAACCAATTTACGCACAGCAAGCTCGCACAAACAGCAATGTGAGACTGACCAGGTGATTTAATTTTAGTGATGTTGATAAATAAGAACAAATACACAGGTTCTTCTGCAGACATCCAAGAAGATGGATTGGGCCTCGGTTTAAAATTTCATCCAAAAGACGGCGCCTCTGGCAGTGCAGCACGGTGTCGTACTGCACCGGGGGTGTCAGCCTAGATTTTCTGCTGAAATGCTTGGAGTGAGACCCAAATTGGCTACAGCCTGTCTTAAGGTTGTTAACCATCGAGCCGCAGTTGACCGAGGTTGCCCTAAGGTACTTGGTCAAAGGGGTATTCGACTTGTACAGGCAATGCTGTAAGCAGGTTATTTTATCACAAGCATTAGAGCCATGATTCCGACCTCTGACAAGTGCACGATGTGCAGATGCTTCAACGTAGGTCAACAGGAAGCTAATGGGAGGGGTCACCCCTGAGTTATTTCCTTCCCACTACCCTTTCTGTGGTGATATGCATCACTGTAAATACACAAGGGGTTAATGTAAATACACTACGACTAAGTAAACACTAGATAGCACCAGAGACGTCATAACATGCAGACATACAGCTAATGAACACATAGAATAGGACACGACCAATGGGCAGTCAAGACACCCAGAGGTGACACTACCACAAGGGGGCAACCCATATAAAAGGACAGGGCACACATGCTCTGTCTCTTTCCACAGGCGACATTTAGAGAGTAGGACAGGGGCAGATCAGAAGCATCACACCCACCACGTGGCTTAGAGCAGACTGGTTAGTTAGACTGACATACTAAAGCAAGATTAGCAGGAGAGTCGAACTCATAGAGAACTGTGCTAATGGTTCAATAAATCACATTGAACTTACTTCAAAGTCTGGAGTATCTTTTGGTCAAAGCTGCATCGAGTTGCAGCCTGTGTTATCCCAGAGTACACAACACAACACTTTCTTTAGATCAAGGGAGCTGGGGCCAGTCCTGACTGCCTACAGCACCCTTCACCATCTGAGGCAAAATGTGACATTGAGCCGATGAGGGCAGTGGCCACAAACTTGTTCAAAGAGCTCAGTTTGAAGGAGGAGAAAGGCAGCAAGACTTGGGAGGAAATTCCAGAGCTTGGGGCCCAGGCAGCTGGCGTTACGCCTGCCCAATGATGGAAATTGAGGGAAAACTACTATTTAGTTCGACTGATAAATCACTTGCAAAAGAAAAAAAACCTCTTCCTTTTCGCAGGCTTTTGTGTGAAGACAAAGATGAAGAACGGCGAGAAGGTTTTCATCAACGTTTGCAAAGCTGATCAGATCCCGCCCCCGCCAGATCTCTCTGAGGAGGGCTTGGTGACCCTGCTGGAATCGGACGACCCTTCCGAATACAGGATTCCCATGAGCCTCGGCGAACCGCATGCCGAAATTGACAACAGTGCGTGTTTGTATAATGGGGGAGAGGAAGGGGGTCATTCTGTGCGGTTGGGTGCCTGGGGGTTAGGGCGGGGTGACCGCATCAGTGAATGGGATAGTCCCGGTTTGTGCCGATCGTGGAAGTTAAAGAAGGAGGACACTCTGCCCTCGTGTCTGTGCCAGCTCTCTGCAAGAGCGACTCAGCTCATTCCCCAGAGCCCTGAAGATCTTTCCTCTTCAGGTAGTTATCTAATTCCCTTCGCCCGGCACACT
This sequence comes from Scyliorhinus torazame, assembly GCF_047496885.1. NCBI lineage: Eukaryota > Metazoa > Chordata > Chondrichthyes > Carcharhiniformes > Scyliorhinidae > Scyliorhinus > Scyliorhinus torazame. Next base: position 29,409,880 of record NC_092735.1, read on the forward strand.
CCCAGGCCGGAGGCGCCTTCCAGATCCTAACCACTGGGGCTGTGTTTAAAAGAGGGTTTTCCCCTCGCGTCACCTTTGGCATTTCTGCCAGCCGCTTGAATCGGTGACCTCCGGCTCTCGAGTCTTCCAGTGGTGGGAACAGTTTCCCTCTGTCCAGGCCCCCCTGTCGCGTTAACAGTAAATGTCAAGTGAGGGCGGGATTGAGCTTGAGGTGCCAGGCCCACCTCACTCACAGTGGGGTAACCTCGTCTGAGCTGGCCTGGCCAGTCCTCTTTGGCAAGGTACCAGAGGACAGCCCTTGCTGTGCCAGTGGGAAAGGGAATAATCGGGAGAACAAAATACTGCACTCTGGCAGATTAGTGTTGTTTTTTTCCTTCCCAGGCAGTAATGGATGCACTGCGTATGACATAGTCATCAATTCAAAATTTTACAACAAAATTCAGGTAAGAACCAAAGATTTGTATTGAAGGGTTTCGTCATGCCACATCTGGGTTAGTACGGCACTGTGACGGGTATAGCAGGGAACTAGTAACCCCGAGGTCCAGAGATGGCATCAATGTGAAAATCTGAATTTGTTACATCTGGACAGTGTGGATCTTAAGAAATAGGGGCACGTGTAGGCCATTCACCCTGTCAAGCCTGCTCCACTGTTCAATAAGATCGTGGCTGATCTGATGTGGCCTTAACTCCACTTTCCTGCTGGTTTCCACCCCCACCACCACCACCCCAGTAACCCTGACTCCTTGTCAATCAGACTTGAATATATGCAATAAAAGCAAAATACTGCAGATGCTGAAAATCTGAAATAAAAACAGAGAATGTCGGATAACCTCGGGTCTGGCAGCATCTGTAGAGAGAGAACAAGAGTTAACGTTTCGGATTTTTTTGCGAGGAGAGGTTGAGTAGGTCAGGCCTGTACTCATTGTAGTTTAGAAGAATGAGAGGCGACCTTATTGAGACATATCGGATTCTCGGGGGGGGTTTGACAGGGTCGATGCTGAGAGGTTGTTTCCCCTTGTGAGAGAGTCTAGGACCAGAAGGCATAATCTCAGAGTAACGGGTCGTCCATTTAAGACAGATGTGGAGGAATATCTTCTCTCGGAGGGGAGTGAATCTGTGGAATTCTTTACCGCAGAGAGCTGTAGAGGCTGGGTCGTTAAGTATGTTCAAGGCTGAGATAGACAGATTGTTAATCGGTAAAAGAATCAAGGGTTATGGGGATGAGGCAAGAAAATGGAATTGAGGATTATATCAGATCTGTCATGATCTCATTGAATGGCTGAGGGTGACATGATTTCTGCCCCTGTGTCTTATGGTCTTATGGAAGAAAGCCTGCCACCCCCTGGTTACCCAGTCAGGCCCCACGTGGCTCCAATCCCACACTGTTCCGCCTGACAGGTAATCCCCTCTGACGTTTCCCGGGCGTGACCATCTCGAGTAAATATGGTCCTGTGTCGCCTAAATAAATAACACTCGCGAAAAGATCTAATGCGACACCAAACAACGCCAGCAACAACATCTTACACTTGTGTAGCACCTTTAATGAAGTAAAATATCCCAAGGTGCTTCACAGGAATGTTATCAAGCAATATATACTGAGCCGCATAAGGAGGTATTATGACAGGTGACTTAAATCTCGGTCTTGGGGAGCATCTTGAAGCAGGAGCAGAGCGCGTTAGAGGTTTTGGGAAGGGATCCCGCAGATTGGTGCCTAGGCAGCTGACGGCTGAGCTGCTGATGGTGAAGACCAGTTTATGGCAATGAAGTGATTTGAGAGTGCATGAAAATCCAAGTCTCTCCGCCCAACAGTTGTCAGAGCTTTGGTCACACTGCAAAGTGGCAAAAGCACAGAACCAAGAACGTAACTTCATGCCGACCAGAGTTGCAAATTTACAAGCATCTATTAAATGCCATTAAACTCTGGTTGACTTCTGGCACTGGGTAGATGATGCCACAATTTTGATTCGGTGGCCTCACTGGGACAGATGTCCTTGAATACAAATAAACCCTAGCAACAGGATGATCCAGTGTACCTACCGTGCTCCGGCTGAAGCAATGAAACAGCCGATTGGCTAAAAATGGTGATACTTGTGTAAAAAAGCAGTGAGATTTTGCACGATGATCTTCATGGTCAACCAGCCAATTTCACCACTGCAGCAACTTCAAGTGGTACCCTGAACTCTTTTATATCTGGTTGGTACTATTACTCCACAGTATAATGTAACCCTTTTGTTGTTGCTTGATTTAAGGATTTAGTTATCCTTTAATGTTTGGGCTGTGGGTGGTAGAAGAACAAAGGGACTTTGGTTTGTATACCACCTTTCACAGCCTCTGCATGCTTGTAAATTTGCAATTCTGGGTCATCAAAAAGAGCAGAAGCATTGTCCCGGTGTCCTGGCTAATAGTTATCCCTCGACCAACATTGCTAAAACAGATTATCTGCTCATTCTCCCATTACCGTTTGGCGGGCAGCACGGTAGCACAGTGGTAAGCACTGTTGCTTCACAGCGCCAGGGTCCCAGGTTCAATTCCCGGCTTGGGTCACTGACTGTCCGGGGTCTGCACATTCTCCCCGTGTCTGCGTGGGTTTCCTCCGGGTGCTCCGGTTTCCTCCCACGAGTCCCGAAAGACGTGCTTGTTAGGTGAATTGGACATTCTGAATGCTCCCTCCGTGTACCTGAACAGGCGCCGGAGTGTGGCGACAAGGGGATTTTCACAGTAACTTCATTGCGGTGTTAATGTAAACCTACTTGTGACAATAAAGGTTATATATAAATTGACTTGCGCGTTTCCTACATCACAACAGTGACCACACTCCGAAAGTTCTTCATTGTCTATAAGGCACCATGGGACATCCTGAGGCCCTGAAAGGTGCTATGTCAATGCAAGTAATGCAGGAAAGTAATTTATTTTTCCCATTTGTTCCTTTTTCCTTGACACAGAACAACAAACTCTTCATGGAATTCTTCGTGACTATCGGCTTTGAAGGTCTGGAAAACAAATATAATTTGGAACTTTCCCGAGGTAACTATCTCCATTGTTGTTTAGCTTGCCGCTTATCCCCGAGACCTGGATTCCGCCCTCCTTTCTAACCTTGGAACAGAACCTTTGCCTGGTGAACTACATGGCTAGTTCCAACGATGGGCAGAATGAGGTGCTTTCCCAGCTGGCGGATCCATTGTTCAGTCAGTATTCTCCACGGGGCTGTCTCTCCTCCCTGGAGGCCTACCGGGATTGTTGCCATACGTTGGTGACAGAGAGCAAAAGAGCGAGACAGTTGCCCGCTGCTATTTTCAGCCACCAGTCTTGTGAGGGTGGGAGACACTTGTTTCTGTTGAGCCCATGAATTGCAAGTCCCCAGAAAGCTGGAAGATTGCCTATATCGGTTTGATAGAACAAAGAACAAAGAAATGTACAGCACAGGAACAGGCCCTTCGGCCCTCCAAGCCCGTGCCGACCATGCTGCCCGAATAAACTACAATCTTCTACACTTCCTGGGTCCGTATCCCTCTATTCCCATCCTATTCATGTATTTGTCAAGATGCCCCTTAAACGTCACTATCGTTCCTGCTTCCACCACCTCCTCCGGTAGCGAGTTCCAGGCACCCACTACCCTCTGTGTAAAAAAACTTGCCTCGTACATCTACTCTAAACCTTGCCCCTCTCACCTTAAACCTATGCCCCTTAGTAATTGACCCCTCTACCCCGGGGGAAAGCCTCTGACTATGTTGGTAAGCTGGCGAAAGAAAGAAATTAAAGACTTGAATTTATATAGCGCCTTTTCTTAGGATACCGGACCAGATCCCAACATTTGTTCGGATACCGGACAAGAATCTAAAAAAAATATTTTTTAATTTGGGTAGCACGGTACCATTGTGGATAGCACAATTGCTTCACAGCTCCAGGGTCCCAGGTTCGATTCCGGCTTGGGCCACTGTCTGTGTGGAGTCTGCACATTCTCCCCGTGTGTAGTGGGTTTCCTCCGGGTGCTCCGGTTTCCTCCCACAGTCCAAAGATGTGCAAGTTAGGTGATTGGCCGTGATAAATTGCCCTTAGTGTCCAAAATTGCCCTTAGTGTTGGGTGGGGTTACTGGGTTATGGGGATAGGGTGGAAGTGTTGACCTTGGGTAGGGTGCTCTTTCCAAGAGCCGGTGCAGACTCGATGGGCCGAATGGCCTCCTGCACTGTAAATTCTATGTATGTCTATGTAATTTGTAAAACTGTGAGGAAAGGGTACTTTACCCCCAAGAGTGACTCTGATTAGTAGGTATTTTTTTCTGTAAAACAAACTATAATTTAAACACAGAATTAACCACATTACTATCAAAGAAAATAACTTTACAATTATCAGTTAAATAGTTCTTAAACACAAGGAAAAACCTGAACTCACTATTCATACCTGCTGCTAACTCCAATTAAGCAACACAATACAGTTCAAATGCCACTTATAAACAAAGTTAACAAATGGATTGCCTGCCTGCTTAGTTATATGGAGACTATAGGAGAGAGAGAGAGACCCTTTCAGGAGCAGAACCAGTACACATCTGCTCAACCTAGCAGCATTTGGCAAAACTGCTGTTCAGTTTCAAATTCTCCCGTCTGGTCAGGCATGAATCATATGGTAAGCTGCAAATCTACAGACCGACCTGGCTCCTCCCATTAATTATTGAATAGCTTAGAGTAGTCTCCAATTTGATGTCCATGACAGAATGACGACCTTCCAGGACCATAAGACATAGGAGTCATAGTAGGCCATTTGGCCCATCGAATCTGCTCGGCCATACAGTGAGACCATGACTGATCGGAAATTATAACCCTCAACCTTTAATGGATGTGAACCCAGATTCCAGAGGTGAGCCAGTGTTGCTGAAATTGGTTACAATTTTGTTCCCAGAGTGGCGAATGCTGAAAAACAGGAAATTTCTGGGATCCATAACAGAACAGAACATCAGAACAAAGTCAAAACCTGTTATCCAAGAACTGGAATCCAGGTAAAGTGATCGGCGAAAGAACTTGCACCTCAGACGACCTTGATGCGTTTCCCCTTTGCACATAAAGACAACATGATAGCACCCGGATCATACAACACAGCAGGAGCCCATCTTGCCTGAAGGAGATTCTCCAATTAGTCTAACCAACCCAACCCCCCGCCCCCCCCCACACACTTCTTTCCCCGCAGCCCTGCAGTGCAGATGGAAATAATCCCAGCCACTACGAAGTTCTGATGGAAGTGCTTTCCATTTTTTAAATTGGGGGCCGGTTTAGCTCAGTGGGCTAGATGTGATGCAGCACAAGGCCAACAGCGCGAGTTCAATTCCCGTACCAGCTGAGAATTCTGACTTTTTCCTCTGTGTACCCGAACAGACGCCTAAATGTGGCGACTAGGGGCTTTTCACAGTAACTTCATTGCAATTTTAATGTAAGCCTACTTGTGACAATAAAGGTTAACTTTTTTACTGGGGCTGGTTTAGCACAGTGGGCTAAACAGCTGGCTTGTAATGCAGAGCAAGGCCAGCAGCGCGGGTTCAATTCCCGTGCCAGCCTCCACGAACAGGCGCCGGGATATGGCGATGAGGAGCTTTTCACAGTAACTTCATTGAAGCCTACTTGTAACAATACACGATTATTATTATTGTTAATTATCTACTTGTTTCCGGGATGTTGCCGTCGCTGGCTATGCCAGAATGTGTTGCCCGTCCCCAATTGCCTTTGAGAAGGTGGTGGTGAGCTGCCTTAAACCGCTGCAGTCCCTGTGGTGTAGGTACACCCACAGTGCTGTTAGGGAGGGAGTTCCAGGATTTTCACCCAGTGACAATGAAGGAACGGCCAACATATTTCCAAGTCAGGATAGTGAGTGGCCTGTTGGGAAATTGCAGGTGGTGGTGCAGGCATCTGATGTCCTTGACCTTCTAGGTGGTAGAGTTTGCAGGAGGATGTGCTCTAGAAGATGCGGCACGGTGGCAAGCACTGCTGCCTCACCCCTGGCGCTAACGAGGGACCCGGGTTCAATTCCGGCCTTGGGTGACTCTCTGTGTAGAGTTTGCACATTCTCCCCTTACCTGGGTTTCCTCCGGGTGCTCCCGTTTCCTCCTACGGTCCAAAGATTTGCATGCTAGGTGGATTGGCCGCCCTAAATTGCCGCTTAGTGTCCAAAGATTAGGTGGTGTTACAGAGATTGGACTGGGGATTGGACTCAGGTAGGGTGCTCTTTCAGAGCGTCGGTACAGACCCGATGGGCCGAATAGCGTCCTTCACTTGAGGGATTCTATGAGTCTTGGTGAGTTGCTGCACTGTACCTTGGAGACGGTCCACACTGCTGCTACTGTGCTTCAGTGGAGGAGGAGGTAAATGTTTACAGTGTTGAATGGGGTGCTGGTCAAGCAGGTTGCTTTTTCCTCGTTGCTGCTAAGCAAATGGGCAGACAGCTGAAAGGGATCTTGCATTTTCCTAACTTTTTCATGTAAAAAGATTCAGACTTGGGGGAACTGGATGATCCCAGCAGAATAAGGCTAAACCCATCCATCCTATTTTGTTTTGACAGCACCTCGTCCCCAGAAACTGGCAGTAACCCCCTTATATCAGAAGTGGAAAGGTAAGATTGCTTCATCTTAATTCAGAGTGGAAGAAGTTAATTATGGGCAACAAGGTAGCACAGTGGTTAGCACAGTTGCTTCACAGCTCCAGGGTCCCAGGTTCGATTCCCGGCTGGGTCACTGTCTGTGCCGAGTCTGCACGTCCTCCCCGTGTCTGCGTGGGTTTCCTCCGGGTGCTCCGGTTTCCGCCCAAAGATGTGCAGGTTAGGTGGATTGGCCATGCTAAATTGCCCTTCGTGTCCAAAAAGCTTAAGTGGGGGTTATTGGGTTACGGGGATAGGGTAGATACGTGGGCTTGAGTAGGGTGCTCTTTGTAAGGGCCGGTGCAGACGCGATGGGCCGAATGGCCTCCTTCTGCACTGTAAATTCTATGAATTGATTAGGTGACTTACGATAAAGGATATTGAATAGAGAGAGCACTGCGATTGAGATACTGATTGCAGGAGCCACATTCATGTTTGAAATTTGTTTTTGTTTTTATTCAGAAAAGGGATCAGGACTGTATACACGGAATGAGCATTGTTACTGAATTCTTAACATCCTCTCTCTCCATTCTGGCAGTACCTGTGTGGAGCCGGAATACACAATCGTGGCTGAGCCTGCAGACGAGCACCCCAGCTTCCTGGTAGCAGAGATTTCCTTACCAAAAGTGGTTAGTGTTACATTCCCAGCCAGCTGCATTTTGGGGAAGATGGAGGAGGATCCTGCAGAGCCATGATAGATTTGTGAATAAAGTTGTAAAGTGGTCAGCATTGGTGCTTCACAGCGCCAGGGACCCAGGTTAAATTCCAGGCTTGGGTTACTCTCTGTGTGGAGTTTGCACGTTCTCCCCATGTCTGCATAGGATCCTCCGCGTGCTCCTGTTTCCTCCCACTGTCCAAAGGTACGCAGATTAGGTGGTCTGGCCATTCTAAATTGCCTCTCAGTGTCCAAAGATGTGCAAGTTAGGTGGGGTTACAGGGATAGGACAGGGGAGTGCGCCTAGGCCGGGTACTCTTTCAAAGGGTCGCTGCAGATGCAACAGGCCAAACTGCCTCCTGCACTGTAGGAATTCTATTCTAAAATATGGAAACCATTTCTTAATGAGCTTTATCAGTCACGAACAGTGAAAAGCCAATCAAGCACAGTACAGAAGTACTCTAATACCTAATGTGAGTGAATAGGAGAGCAGGAGAGAGAGAGAAGGTCGTGGTCAGCCGGGGATGTCACACGAGGGAGGGGAAGGAGGGTCACGGAGATGGGGAAGGAGGGTCACTGGGATGGGGAGGGGGGGTCACACGCATGGGGAGGGGGATGGCCAAGAGGAGATTTGCTCGAGTTTCATGAAGGGTCTCAATAGAGAGGCTATTTCCAGTGGCTGAAAGAGGGGGCTAGCTGTAAGGTGATTGGCAGAAGGAGGTTGCGACACGAGGCAAAACATTTTTATACAATGATCGGTTAAGCATTTGGAATGCGCAGCCTGATCGGATGGATACTGAAAGAAAATGGCCTCGTGTTGCACCCTCCGATTCTACAGTTACAAGGGGCTGTGTTATGGGTCAGGGTTTACAGAACCCCAAAGTGTATCATGGAGTTCACCTGACCCACAACTTTTAATAGATTGTGGTATGGGGAGCACACGGCCCACTCTACAGGTGTGGTACAGCAGAAATGGACAAGTGTTTTTTAAAACAAAACAATGTTTATTCTATGAACTCAAGTTAACCGTTTTAAAACAAACCGTGAATATCTCAGCAACCAGTAAATCAAATACACCACCCAAAGAATACAACACTAAGTAATCTGTGTGCTGTTCTTTTAACATCCAAAAGACTTAACAAACATCCAAACATCAGGGTTTAGATTCAATACTGAGAACATTTATAATTCTGAATTCACCAAATGAATAAGATAGTCTTTGGATGGCAGACTTCAGATGCAGCTCACTGAAAAATACAGACACACGCAAGCTTTTTCTCAAACTGATACTAAAAAGCAGAAGTAGAGCTCAGCTCCACCCACACTCTGATATCACTCCAGTAACATGAGCAGCTCCATTTCTTAAAGGTACATTTCTTAAACGGCCATTTCTGAAAGGTACTCTCACATGACAGCTGGTTTAGCACAGTGGACTAAACAGCTGGCTTGTAATGCGGAACAAGGCCAGCAGCGCGGGTTCAATTCCCGTACCAGCCTCCCCGAACAGGCGCCGGAATGTGGCGACTAGGGGCTTTTCACTAACGTCACTGAAGCATACTTGTGACAATAAGCGATTATTATTATTACAAGTGCTCCCTCTTTGTGCCACAGGATTCAGCAGGATCATTACTGCTTGACCTCGGAGAAGACCGGATTGTGCTGTGGGCACGGCCTGACCTTTATCACCTAGATATTTACATCCCGTATAACATTGTTCAGGAGGAAAGTGGCTCTCAGTTCAACCGGAAAAGCAGGGTAAGGAAGTGCCGAGCAGATCACTGATCTTTCTACTACTCAACTGACCTGTGACAGACACCAGCCAAAGAAGCTTATTGTAAAAATACCCTTTCATGAAAAAAAAGTGCACATGGACAGAAAAACATGCTTAGGAGTGTGTTGATTCCTTTGACCTGTATATGTATATGTGCAGGTGCCATAAAGCATCAGACAGGAATGAATTGTCCCTCTTTATCCAGTGTGTGCTGTACATGCACAAGGGCAGATGTGCCACATTCGGGTCCCAGGTTTGATTCCCGGCTTGGGTCACTGCCTGTGCGGAGTCTGCACGTTCTCCCTGTGTCTGCGTGGGTTTCCTCCGGGTGCTCCGGTTTCCTCCCACAAGTCCCGAAAGAAGTGCTTGTTAGGTGAATTTGACTTTCTGAATTCTCCCTCTGTGTACCCGAACAGGCGCCGGAATGTGGCGACTAGGGGACTTTCACAGTAACTTCATTGCAGTGTTAATGTAAGCCTACTTGTGACAATAATAAAGATTATCATTATTATGTTGCACCAGACAGGAGTGAAATGAGCACTTGGTGCCAGTGTGGCAAGGCGAGAGATAGTCAGCGACACAAAATAAGGAGAAGACTGACCTTGAGAAGGAAGTTACCTAAATGCAGTGCGGAATTATTCACTTTGTGTACTGTTTTCTTTTTCTTAACAGGTTCTGACTGTAACGATGCCAGTCCAGCCGGCCTAAAACCAAGATCGATTCCAGTACCAGCAGTGCTCACAGAGACTAGTAAACCGGGGTTGGGGGGGCGCTTTCACTTGATCCCAGTGTGTACACCATCAGCATTTACCCTGTCGTTTTCCATGCCAATTACATGGTTTTACTGTGTCGCGCTCTTGGGAATTATGCTTAAAAATAATCGATGTTCCAAGTCCATGGCCACCGACTATCCTCTGGCACCTTGTCCAAGTTTTTCTTTTAATATTGATTCACGGGCTGGCAGGGATGATATTTATTCACTCCTCATTCACCTCGAGGTGGCGGTGAGCCGCGCCCTTCAGTACAGCTGCGTGGTTTACGACGCCCGATCGCAGGGGAGTCGAAAGTCACTCACGTTGCTGTGGATCTGAAGTCTCTTGGAGGCCAGACTGGGTAAGGAAGGCCGATTTCCTTCCCAGAGTGAACCAGGTGGGGTTTTTGTGGCGATCCAGTAGTTTTGCGGTCCCCATTACTGGGGCAGGCTTTTTGTTTGGAGTTGAACCCGCAACTCAGGATCACTAGTCTGGGCCCCTGGGCTACTGGATCAGTGGCATAAGCACTAAGCTCCCATGTTACCCATTGTGCATAACAATTAGTGAAGAAAGCAGGCAAGCTGTTTGACATTGGAGGGCATCACAGCCACATCCAGTGCTGCCCTCCAACTTCTTGTTATCCTTTGCAGCAACCAGTCACTGTTTTAAGATTAAAAGCGAGGATTAAAGTTGATTTTTTAAAAATTATTATTCATTCCCGGAATGTGGCCATTACTGGCAATGCCAGCATTTATTACCCATCCCTAATTGCCCTTGAGAAGGTGGTGGTGAGCTGCCTTCTTGATCCCGCTGCAGCCCCTGAGGTGTAGTAGGTACACCTACAGTGCTGTTAGGGAGGGAGTTCCAGGATTTTGACCCACCGACAGTGAAGGAACGGCCGATATATTCCCAAATTAGGATGGTGAGGAGCTTGCAGGGGAACCTCCAGGTGGTGGTGGACCCAGGTATCTGCTGTTCTTGACCTTCTAGACGGCAGTGGTTGCGAGTTTGGAAGGATTATTGCAAACACACGAGAAGAGGAGCAATGCC